>NC_081520.1:20807298-21107298 GCF_030273125.1 Centropristis striata
GCATAAACTGGCAATTTTTTTAGCATTATTATATTATTATTAGCATAATGACACCTTCCCAGATAGACACAAGACAAAACACAGCAATCATAAACTGTTGTGGCCTAGATTATCAACTCACAATGCATTATAGGCTGTCTGTCAGTAGCATCAAATCAGTCAAACCATGCAATGCACTCTTAGAATCAATAGTGTTAGCTAACACCAGACACATCTACTGTTAGCATCATGGTAACTGTAACAAGGAGTAACTGTAAAGATATTCTGCCTCGACGGACCATTTATAAATTGCTTCGACATAATGCTAAAGCTAGCTCGCTAGAGAGCGCTAGCTCAGACCTAAGACCAGTAGCCGCGAATAAATTAGCAAAATAAAATGACAAACATCGTCCAAATGAAACTCAAATAACTTGCAACTACATTTCACAACATTTTCGACAGTAGTTTAAAAGTTCAAATATGAAAATGCTAACATTATAAGGCACAATTGTAACGGTAGTATGCTAGTAGTATGTCTTCTTACCTCGCCGAGTCCCGCCAGCTTTGATGTAAATACTGTCGGATTTACATCAAAGCCAAAACACAAGAAGCCAATCAGATTCGCCCCATAACTGTGCTCCAATCCTGTGATTCCCAACAGCTGTTCCGCGGCACACAAGTGTGCCGTAAGAAATCATCAGGTGTGCCGTGGAAGATTATCCAATCTCTAAGTGAGCGGCGTGAAGTGAGAGGCAGAACAATTAAATGCTCTTCCAACAGAGTGCAGTGTATCAGTGAATCTCTCGAATTCACGCGTAATCAAGTGATATAACCGGAAGAGAATCAACATCTCATTAATGACTGGAGACAAATCCAGGGACTCTGCTCTATGAAATCTTCCTCCAGAAAATGCTAACTACAGACGCTGGAGTGTTTTTAATTTCACCGCCGTTATAACCGCCGAGTTCTACTGAGAGCACAACACTCAGTACAGTACAGCGGTATCAATCCACCGCAGTGACAGACAGGCAGTGAGACAGGTCGAGTGAAGTCAGCAGGTATTAAGTCATCAACTATGTCCATACTCCAAAACAAACCGTATACACAAACACAATAATTGAAACGCAGCTGTCCGACTCTGTCCCTCTGTGAGCCTCTTATTAAACACACCTTTCACCTCAAACAGCAGCCCTCATAAATACCCTCACCACTCTGAGCCTAAACATGAACATATCTTGTTAAAATAATTTGAATATTATACTTGTTGAAAATGAAATGTTACTGTCTTCCTCTCTTTTTCCCCTTTGTGATTTTTCTCCCAACAGTCATCACAGGTCACTATGCATGCGTAATTCACTAAACCTTGAGTGTAATAAATATCTCTATGCATTTATATTAAGTCAGACAATATGATTTTGATACAATGATTATGTTTGTGTGTTAATTTTGGTTTAGAAACTTTGACTACATATATTTCATTGTCTGTTTAATATTTTTTAGACTTTTAGAATCTGTGAGACAGTTAAATTCCTTTGACTCTGTAGACATAATATCTTTGTGAGACAAAACAAGGCAGTAGGTTTTTTGTTGAATGTCCTGGAGAAGTCAGGATGGCCTTGTCCGGGGCAGCAAGATCGTATGCCCAGCTGGCATTGACGTGCCGTTGTATTAATTAAAACTGGCGAATCAGCGATCAAGAGGGCGGGACTTCCTGGAGGAAATCGACCAGCATGTTTTGTAAACAATTGTAAGGTTATTTTAATGGGTTCCAGGGAGAGAGTCGTGGTTCAGACTTCACGAACTGAAACACGTCTGTTTGTATTCAGGGACATGAGTTAATTTTGAACCCGGAGATCTCTGTAAAGTGCACATTTTTTGACGTATTGTAATAAAACTTTGTTAAACTGAGAAACTTGGACGTCTCCAGCTCTTCATTTCCCCATCAACGAATGCGCAGAAAAATGGTGAGGTTTTTTCTGGTGGTGACAGATTATCAATTTTCAAGGTTTCCTCATGCAATTTTTCTAACAATCTGCAGCTCAGGATTGGTCTGAAATGACTGCCAAAAATGAAAAACTAACCACAATAATATAAAAAAAAAAACACCTGTCTTAAAACCCAAATAATTCCACATCAACATCATTTAATTCCTTGGCCAGAGAAGCTCATCACAGCTGATGCAAACCTCTAAAGAAATGATTATTTTTACTTATTATTTCTTACCGTGACTCCACGTTCTCCACGTCAGTCAGTCGGGTTATCCTAAATTCCGCGACCTCCCTCACCACATCTTGCAGGCTATATTCTTGTGATGTGTGCAGTTTAGCATGCGCTATTCCTTTACTTGGCCTAACTGCTTCAAATGCGTCTCCATGTGTAGTGGCAGATTTTTAAAATAAAAAAAGCAGCTTCTGCTCAACAGAAGTATTGACAGTAGCTAGCTGTTGTCACCCAGACTTCTCAGACATGTTTTGCATCACACTCTTTCGTTCACAAGAAAACGTGTTCTTTCAACCTAGCCGGTCATTTGATGTCATTGTTAGCTAACGCTAATGTTAGCTAGTAATTAGCTATTACCGTTAGCATGGACCGACATAAACTAAAACGTTTTCGTCTGATAACTATTGAAAATGGAAACATTGTTCGCATCTTCTCCGTCATATTCCTGTCTCACGTTTAGCGTTTATTTATTATATTTTACGTTAAACCACCGGCGATTACTGACGTTAGTAAGCTTGACCTAGTTACCTGCTGTTGACAGGACGCTCCGGTGTCTCCGCTCGGACATCTTTCAGCTCGGACATCCTTCAGGGACAGCACGTTCTCTTCCCGGCACAGTACTCCAAATGTGCATTTGTTACACATGCTTCACCACGCATGGTATGGTCCAGGTCAGCCTCCTGACAGCAGATTCAGACTCAGGACACAACGACACCAGGTGCTCCGCCCCCCAGAAGAGCTCCGGCTCCACATCCTCCTCTCTCCGGACCACCGCTCCAGTCTCTGATCAGAAAGTCTTCCAATGTTTGTGGGCTGTCTGAGAAGACTGACATAAATTAAGACGACCGCCATCCTCTGCTTCAGAGAGACAGCCTGCACCGCTGGACTGCAGGTCTCTGCTCGGTGTCACGGCAAACCCATGGATCTAACACTTTAACTACTGTATGATCATTTAGAAACAAGAAACAGCATTTTTTTTAACCTTTTCATTATCAGTGATGAAGCGTAGAGTTGTGGTCGTGAACGTCATGAAACAACCGTTGTTGTTGTTTAATTGATGCCGCCGCTACCAGCTGTCAGCAGTAAACTGAAAAGGCACCCACGTGGAGGGCTGGAACATGACCAATCATAAGAGGCCTGGGGTCAGCCTTGGCCCCGCCCCCAATGTGTAAAGAGTCCTCGCTCCGCGGGAGCAGAGCTCCACCGCCAGCGAGCATGGGGGAGAGTCTGCTTCACTCAGTTGCTGAATATGTGCGCAAAGATCAAACAATGACTCAAATATGACGCTATAGTCCAGCTCTGCCTGCTCACTGTGGCGGAACTGTCTCCACCAGCAGTTCATTTCAGTTGATTGCTCTGCTGTGATTGGTCAACTCCACCTGGCCACCTGGTTGCTTAGAATCAGAATCAGAATCACTTTATTTGTCCCTTGAAGGGAGATTTGTTTTGCAGCAGGACACACAAGACAAGGTACACAACGATACAAGACAAGGTACACAACGATAACATAACATAATAAGACCCAATAAATATCTAATAAAACACAGTCAAAGAAACGCCATACGCATATATAAAATCACTGACACGTGTTCGTTGCAGAGCTGATACCCCTAAATGGAGAGTTACTACCTAGTATAGGTACAAAGTGCAATGTGCAGATGTGCAAGAAACAGACTTGTGAAGATGAGCAATTTGAGGGCTACTTTCTATTAGTTAAATATATGGCAGTTGGTATAAATGAGACCTGGAGTCTTTTAGTCCTCCACCTAGGGGCCCTAAGACGCCTTGCCTTGCCTGAGGGCAAGGGCTCAAATTCATTCCGAAGAGGATGATCAGGACAATCCATAATGGCGCTAGCCTTCCTCAGGACTTGTCTGTTATACATAGACATAACGCCTTCCTGCTGAAATCCTTCCAGCAGTATTGACCAGCCTACCAAGGCGATTCTTGTTGGACAGGTTCAGGTTTCCAAACCATGCAACAATACAAAAGGTTAAAACAGATTCAATAAAACTTCTGTAAAAGAGAGTCATCATCTCAGAGGAGACATGGAAGGTCCTCATTTTCCTTAAAAAGAACAGTCTCTGCTGGACTTTTTTGGAAGTAACCTCAACATGTGGTTTGAAGCACAGCTTGTTATCAAGGACCACACCTAGATATTTATAGCTGTCCACCATCTCAACCACAGCACCTTTAACAAATGTTGGAGGCGGAGGAGAGGATGACTTCCTAAAATCAATGATCATTTCTTTGGTTTTTGACACATTCAGCTCAAGAGAGGACACATCACACCAGGCTACTAAGTCATCAACGACAGGCCCATGTTCCTGCTCATCACCCTGAAGAAGACTAACAATAACTGTGTCATCAGCAAACTTTAAAATGTGTCTATTACTGAAGCTGCTGTGGCACTCATTTGTGTACAAAATAAAAAGGAGCGGTGACAAGCAACAACCCTGAGGAGAGCCGGTGGAAGAGGAGAGCACACTGGAATAAACATGATTAACACTCACACACTGAGTCCTATTTGTTAAAAAGTCAGTTATCCAACCAATTAGGTTCTGATTCAGCTTAAAATGATGGAGGAGCCTATCAGCAAGTAGAAGGGGTTGGATAGTGTTAAAAGCTGAGGAGAAGTCCATGAATAAGAGCCTGGCATGTGTCTTCTGTCCCTCAAGATGCCTGAACAAAAAGTTTAATAAAGTGACAACTGCATCCTCAACACCTCGGCCACTTCTATATGTGAACTGCAGTGGATCTAGGTGTCGTTCAACATGCAACAAAATTTCAGTTTTGATTATCTTTTCAAAAGTCTTCATAACAAGAGAGGTCAGAGCTACAGGCCTGAAATCATTGAGTATTTTTGGGGAGCCACTCTTAGCAATTGGAACAATGACTGAATGTTTCCACAGCTTAGGTACTTTATGCAGCTCAAGTGAAAGTGAAAAGATGTAGTGAAAAATGCCGCTCAGCTGATCCGCACAGGTTTTAAGTACTCTACCACAGACCTGGTCAGGCCCAGGACTCTTAGCCTTAGTTTTCTTAAAACGATTTGCCACATCATCCACATCGATAGAGAATGCTGGAGACAGTGTAGCGTTAAAAACACCTGTTTGTGCAGTAAAACCCTGATTTCCAAATCGGAGGTAAAATGGTTCAAATCATCTTTCAAAACTTTGTCCGAAGTAAAACCATCCAATAAAATGCTATTATTCCCCTTCCTCTGTGGTCCTGTCATAGTTTTCATTCCATTCCATGCTTTCTGTAGGTTATTACTGCTCAGCTCAGCCTCAATTTTATCCCTATACCTTAGTTTAGCCTTTCTTATTTCAGACCTTACTTCATTGTTTAACCTCCTCACTGCAAAGACATTGCCTTCTTTGAAAGCAGTTTTCTTCTTATGAATGAGCCCCCTAATACCTTTAGATAGCCAAGGTTTGTTATTAGGAAATATCTTAATTTCCTTAGATGGGATCACAGAGTCTCTGCAGAATGAGATGTAACTACACACAACATCCGTGAGTTCATCAATATCAGAGCAGTCCTCCTGAAATAAAGACCAGTCTGTGCAATCAAAACACCCTTGAAGGGCAAGTGAACTGTCATTATCCCATCCTTGCACTCGTTTTACGCACACCTTTTCCCTTCTCAGCACAGATCTATATGTGGGGAGGAGGTGAACAGTGTTGTGGTCTGAGGAGCCCAGTGCGGGACCTGCCTCAGATTTATATGCCCCTTTAATAGATCCGTAGCACAGATCTAAAGTTTTATTGCGTCTTGTAGGGCAGGTGACGTACTGGTAGAAGTTCTGCAATGATTTCTTAAGATTACAGTGGTTGAAATCACCTAAAATAAAATTAGGAGCATCGGGAGAAATTGACTGCAGTTCATGTGTCACTTTAAGGATTGTATCGGTAGCCGATCTGACGTCAGCTTTAGGGTGAATGTAAACAACTGTGACGAAGATTTGCGGAAATTCCCTTGGGAGGTAGAACGGCCTCAGAGACACTGACAAGAGCTCTATGTCAGGTAGGCACAGCCGCTCACGCACAGTTACTTGACTGCACCATCTGCGGTTTATGTACAGGCACACTCCTCCTCCCTGAGTTTTACGCGTCGCTTCCCTGTCTCGATCCAATCGCACGGGAACCCCAAAGCCGGCGATTTCGAGAGAGGAGTCACAGTCCGAATCGGACAGCCATGTCTCGGTGAACGCCAACACACATGCGTCCCTGAATTCCCGTAGGTGAAGGGCATTACCCTGTAGTTCATCAGTCTTATTCCTCAGAGACTGGACATTTGCCATGATCATGGATGGCAAAGGAATACGATTCCTGCCCCGAAGCCTCCTGATGCGCTGGCGCACGCCGCCTCTCCTTCCTCGTTTCCGACATCGTTTCTTCTCTCCCGAATTCTCCCAGGTTGCTGAGAATGAATCCTTTATAAGACCTTTTTCCGACCAAGACTGTGTCGGGTCAATCCCAGCGAGATAGCTCCATCTGAGTCCCATGAGAGCCTCCCGTGTGTAAGTGATTGTTTGGGGGTGCTGACAACTCCCGGTAAAGTTAATAAGAAACAGCACGAATAAAAGGTAAATCATCTCCATTTTGGCAGAAACTCTTTAAGAAACAAGTTTCAAGACGCATAGGTTATAAACCCGACACTTAAAACTGACATAAAACATACAAAAGTACGAGAGTAACAGAGCAACAAACAACTGCCGCATGTCGCCACAAGAGCAGCGCCATCTTATATATATAATATAATATCTCTACCAAAGCCTCCCCCCTACCCCCCCGCCCTCCTCCAAGACAGACATTCTAATTTAAAGGACATGGCGTTTTTTCATAAAGCATGATACCTTATAACTTGACCATACATTGTCCAATCTGCCTCAAACTTGTCATGCATGATGATGGTTCATCACTGACCAGTTCTACATAACAATATTTAATAAATTCCCGCCCTTTTTGATTAGCCACGCCCCCTTTCATAACTAATAAACTGTTTGTCCTAGAAACTTGTATAAGGTGTCAGATTACTCGGCATAGAGTTCCTGTTTAATAGGTGGTTGATTACCCCGCCCCTTTTGATTAGCCACGCCCCCTTTTACTAACTAATGAACCGTTTGTCCTAGAAACTTGTATGAGGTGTCTGTGAACTCAGGACAGAGTCCCTGTTTAACTGCTGATTTAATCAACGAGAATCAAGGGCCAGAGGCAAGCACACAATCAAAATTTCTTTAGAAATTTTCTAGTTATTATTATTATTATTATTACTATTATTATTATTAGGGACCGAGCACTGACAGTGCGAGGACCCTATTGTAATTGAAGGAATTATTATTATTTTTCAGGCAAAACAAACGCCTTTTTGGGGGCCTTATCATATTCCAAAACTCACCATTTTGAAAATTACGTATTCTAGTATTCGTGGGAATGGGCGTGCCTAAATGACTCACTAGCGCCCCCTAAATGTCATTATCTCACACAGGTTTGTCGTACACACATGAAATTTGGTACATATGTGTGTCATGGGAAGACGCACCAAAAAGTCTGTGGAAGCTATTCCCTAAAACGTACAGGACATTTGGTACATATAGGGACTGAGCCTCCGACGGCTCCACTCTGCTCGGTCCCGTTCAGTCCTGCTTGCAGGCCTAGTTATTATTATTATTATTATTATTATTATATCCTGTCAGGCTGTGGACGCTGCTGACTGACTGACTGACTGACTGACTGACGTCAAGCTGAAATAACGGCGAGCTGCAGGAGGAGGAACCTAAAATTACTGCCTGACTGTTTCTACTTCTTTATGATCAACTTTGTGAGAGCGATCCAACGCAAATCACAGCAATACCTCCACCTGTCTGAGAAGAAGCTCTTCCTCTTCCTCTCTCTCCTCTTCCTCTCTCCTCTTCTTCTCTCCTCTTCCTCTCTCCTCTTCCTCTCTCCTCTTCTTCTCTCCTCTTCCTCTCTCCTCTTCCTCTCTCTCCTCTTCCTCTCTCCTCTTCTTCTCTCCTCTTCCTCTCTCCTCTTCTTCTCTCCTCTTCCTCTCTCCTCTTCCTCTCTCTCCTCTTCCTCTCGTCTCCTTCTGTCCCCATGAGGAAGAAGAAGAGTGTTGGAACTGGGCCTGGAGCCATCGACTCATTTACTTTTATTGTTGGATTAGAAAACATAACTTCAGTATTTATTAGTTACTGGAAATATTTTTATACTTGTGCTGTTGTTTCTTGTCCTGTTTTCTAAATGTTGAATCACAGTTGACTTGTTGTTTTTATTTATTCTTTCATTCCAGAAAAAGAAAGAGTGTTTGGAGGAACTCCTGGAGTTTCCCAGACAGCCAGCAGGAGGTGGAGGAGGCCTGGCAGGGAGGAGACTCTGCCTTCAGGTGCTAGTGGAAAAATGGAAACTCAACCGCCAACCACCACCAAACCACCAGCATGTAACAGGACTAAAACCAAAACATGACACACCTTTGACTTTATAGCTCCTGAACTTTGGACTTTCACCTGATTTAGTCTTGATGAAGGTTCTTTATTTAATGTCTGTCACATTTAATCAATTATTATATTATTATTATTATTATTATTATTATTATTATTATTATTATTATTATTAATAATAATAATAATAATAATAATAATAATAATAATACATTTATTTTATACAGCTCTGTGGGCTAAAGTCCTGTTATGTTAATTCAACACACGTAATACTTTCAATAAAAAATACAAGACGAAGAAGACTTTATGAGTAATCCAGTCCTAAGAAAGCAGCAATATTTAATCATGTCTTTTTTTAGTTGATTTAAGCTGCAGCTAGCTTTGACCACTTCCCTTATTTTAAGTTTAAAATAATTTAAAGAGATAAAGGTCTGAGCTTGAGCATTATTATTAGTATTAGTAGTATTATTAGTTATTAGGGTTAGGGTTTCAAACATCTAAATATTCATCAATATGAATTGCTACATTTCTCCTTCATACCTTTCAAACTTTCTGGAATATTCAACATTTTACAGGATTTTTAGTTGATGGACGGACAGTTAACATTTGACACAGATTCATACATTTAATGCATCTTCACCTGCTATTTACTCATTCATTCATTCACCTATAAACTCATTCATTCACCTATAAACTCATTCATTCATTCATTCACCTATAAACTCATTCATTCACCTATTAACTCATTCATTCATTCACCTATAAACTCATTCATTCATTCACCTATAAACTCATTCATTCATTCACCTTTAAACTCCATTCATACATTCACCTATAAACTCATTCATACATTCACCTATAAACTCATTCATACATTCACCTATAAACTCATTCATTCATTCACCTATAAACTCATTCATTCATTCACCTTTAAACTCCATTCATACATTCACCTATAAACTCATTCATACATTCACCTATAAACTCATTAATTCATTCACCTATGAACTCCATTCATACATTCAAATGTTCCACAGCTAACGGAATGTATTAAAATGATTCATCTTTCAAGTCCCATAACCACGTTTTTAAATATTTAACTTAGTAAAGTGATAAAGGCTCTTTCATTTTTTTAGCCTATCTGAAGTTTGTGAACGAGTAAAAAGTTGAGCAGCAGGAAGATTTGTTTAAATATATATGCACACAATTTTTTTAAGCGGCTATACAAATATTTTGTTAATGTGAGAAATGGTTTCGTGCACATATAGACAATTTGCATGTGTGAAAGGATTTTGTGGCTGTAAGATATTTTGTGTATGTATAATAAGAATGTATGCAGAATATTTTCGACAGTGAAGTTTCACACATTCTAAAGACGGACACACAAAGTTCCTGTTTGTGGGTGAGACAGTGAAGTCACAGCCACAAGCTGCAAGTCAGAAATATTATTATATATATTAAGTTACAAATATAAGTTCTGACCCTGTTTTCACACTTACAATATAGTTATGTAATAACCCTTATTTTATCTGAAGGAGACTACTCTAACATGTTAGTTAGTTATTTCTTCTCATCCTGTTTAAGTCAGCTGCTCAGGAGGTAAATGTCCACCAGGTGGCGCTCACAGCAAACTGCTGAGCTGCTTCCTTTCCCTTTCTGTCCCTTTCTGTCCCTTCCTGTCCCTTTCTGGTCTTTTCTGGTCTTTTCTCTGCTCAGTGAAGTTTGTGTCAAGTGCACAATTTAATTAAATGAATCATTTACACCAGTTTTTCATGTATCTTGTTGGACTATTTCATGTTTTTAATGTCTTTTTTTATAAGTAACACCAGTAAACCTGCCTCATTGGTTGGTTCTTCTACTTTAAGAATCTCATATTATTATTATTATTATTATTATTATTATACCCTTTTTTGGCATTCAACTCTTTCCACATTATTCAACATAGAAACTCCATTCAAACACTGCCATAGTTTATTATACAACATTTTATATTTAAACCGTTCATCTTTAAAGAAACTACTTCTGAAAAATAATGGAATAAAAATACAATATAAGATACAACTTTATTTATCCTGCAGTGGGGAAATTCAGTTGTCACAGCAGCTTCGGGGGAGTTGCAAAGATTTCCTCTGGGGAAATTCTGAAAGGGCCACGGGGGCTACTGAAGGTGTGTGTACACTATGATGAGATTCATCAGAGATTTCAAACTATGCCCTTTAACCTCAAAATGTGTGTGTGTGTGTGTGTGTGTGTGTGTGTGTGTGTGCGCGTGTGTGTTTGAAGCATGTGTATGCATGTGTGAGGAGTGTGCGCGCTTACGTGCATGTGTGTGTGTGTGTATCTGTAACTGTAATCACATCAAAGATCAAAGGATCAATCAGAGCAGAGCAATCAACAGAATTAACTGCAGCTGTAGAATGTTCCAGAACAGTGACAGCAGCCAGAGGTGGACAGACTAGAATTTCTGGCCTCGAACAGAAAGCAGTTTTGGCAAAACCATAATACCTATCATTGATCCGACTTCACTTTGAGTGTCCTGAGTTCTTCCTGAACAGCTACATATGTTTTTTGTTTTTTTTAATTAAAAAATAGCTTTGTTAGAGCAATCTAAACAAACTGTTCCATCTCCCTTTTTCAGAAATCTTCCTGTGTTTTTAATATGGGAGCCAATGAGGCTGTTGGTGGTGTTGGTGGATCATCTGTGCGTCCTACGCCCAGACTATAACTCTGACAGCTTTACCACAGGATTGTGAGTGAGAAGACTAATTTTCCTACGTTTCTATGTATAAATTATTTCTGTAGAGTGGAATTTGCGGCCTGGAGCACAGTTTTCAAATTTATTTTTTGACAGTTTTTTCTCTCCCTCTACACTCTGGCGATGATGTCACACACTGTGACACGAACATTCCGTGCAATACACACCCATTATAATCTCAGTATTTCTCCAAAAATTATCATGGTCATTGAACAGGGATTGTGTCTACTGTTTAAAGTTTAAATGGAGTCTCTAGGTGAAATTATGCCGGAGAAGTAGACGTTTAAAAATCTCCAATTATTGTTCTTTTTTCGCTCATTTTTTTCGGCCGTCCCATTCACTTCAATGCAAAATTCGTATTCTGTAGAGAAAAGTAACAGCACACTGATCCTAATAAGAGTTTAATTTAAGAGCTGATATCTAGACATTTTACATGGTTTTATTGATAATAACCAAAATCATGATCAATAAAACCATGTTGAATGTCTATCAGCTCTTACATTCAACTCTAGTCAGTTGACTGTATGTGACAGTGAAGTGAGCTGTTGTGCTGTTTCTGTGTGACTGAAATGTTCTAACAGTAAAGATCATTTCATCACAATCGTGCTTATGTCAACATTTCCCTATTTTCATCCTCTATGAAGCCAAAAAAACACAACACAAACCCCGAGGTTGGAGTTTTCCGAGCCGCCCCTGAATGCATCGTGAGATTGTAGCCTACTTTGAAGCGGGCTGGGCCAAACCAGACCAGACCAAACCAGGGCCAAACCAGACCAGATCAGGGCCAAACCAGACCAGACCAGACCAGACCCCCATAACCTGCACAGTAACAAGCCGCAAACCAGCGCAAAGTGCGCAGAGAGAAGTCCTGCTGCTCCTGGTTCCGGTTCCCCTGGTCCTCCTGGTCCTGTAGGAGCAGTCCGGGACAGAGGTTGGAGTAGAGCCGCTCCTGATCTGTCTCCTCCTCCTCTCTGTGTCTCCTCCTCCTCCCTCTGTCCCTGTCTCCTCCTCCTCTCTGTGTCTCCTCCTCCTCCCTGTCTGTCTCCTCCTCCTCCCTGTGTCTCCTCCTCTCCGCTCCAACCAGGAAACACCGAGGAGTCTGCCTCTCTTTAGCCGCTCCTCTCCGCCCCGGGCTGCGGGGCTAGATGCGCCTTTTTCGTCGGTTTTTCTCCTTTTTTATTTCACTAGTTTGACTTTAATCGTCGAGCTTCAGCTGTGAAGTGAGAAGAAGAGAGTGGAGGAGAAGATCTCCACTGGCCGAACAATGAGGTGCGTAAAGATCTTCATCTGCTTTGTGTTTGAGCTGCATTCCGTGTTTCTGTCGCTGGTTCACAACCAGGTTCACAACCAGGCCACTGATTTAATCCTGATATTCTTCTAAAACCTCTAAAAACAGACCACTGCTTTACTTCTGACCCTAGAAAACCTCTTTCACTACTTTAATCACGTTTAACCGCGTTTCTCACTCTGAAAGAACTCCACTTTGACTCTTTCCACATGTTTTAATGTCTTCTTCTCTCAGTAGAATAATCACAACTCAGTCAAAGTTAAACCAGTAAACCAGTTTAACCCTCACTGGTTGGTTCTTCTACTGCAACTATTTCACATATTTATTATTAAACTTTACCCTTTTAGCCATTCAACTCCATTCAGACACTGCCATTGTTTATTAAACGCCCTTTTATATCTAAACGGTTCATAGTTGAACATTAGTGTTTCCACTGCTTTAATCCTGACCTTATAAAACCTCTGACTGCTAGTTTAATCACCTCACTAGTTTGTTTCCGACACATTAAATCGCGTTTGTCACTCTGAAAGAACTCCAGTTGGCTGTTTTTTTGCTGTTCTGCTGTTTCTACTGTCTACATGGTTGCAGACTTGCTGCTGTGTGGCGGTTTTGAGACCTTTACTAGTGAAAAACTTGATGAAAGTTTTAGTTTTTGCATGTTGGTAGTAAAAGTCCCACCTGTTAAAGTTTGGCTGCCTGTAGGGGAAATATTCCCAGGTTGGCTTGTTGAGCCGGTCAGAGGACAAAAACACAGATTATTTCTATTTTAAACTCTCCATGTTGACTTTTTGCTCAGTAAAAGCAGAGGTGGAAGAAGTATTCAGATCCTTTACTGCAGTAAAAGTACTAATACACACTGTAAAATGACTCCACTACAGTAAAAGCCCTGCTATCAAAACTTACTGCAGTAAAAGTACAAAAGTATCCGCATCAAAAGTTGCTGAAAGTATCACGAATCATGAAGTAAGTAAAAGTACTCGTTATGCAGAATGGACCCACTCAGATTGTTTTATATATTATAAATATATTATTGAATTATTATAGATATTGATTATGTTAGCAGCATTTTACTATTGTCAAGGTACGACTTATTGTAATATACTTTTATGTGGTTCTATTTATAAACAAGCATACACATCATAAAATAATATATTTTTCATTTTAAATCTCGACCTGTAAAGTAACTAAAGCTGTCAGATAAATATAGGTTCAATATTTACCCCTAAAAGTATAAAGTTATTGAAATACTCAAGTAAAGTAAAAATATGTCTAAATTATACTAAAGTACAGTAGTAAATGTACTTAGTTACATTCCAACACTGAGTAATATTTTGCATGTACAAACTGACTAACATTAAAACCATAGAAGTGAACAACAGTGTATTCATAGCAGAGGTCAGAGGTCACGGTGGTTTATAGAAACATGTGAAAGGGATTCAGGCTGTTGTTGCTCAAAGGCACTTCAGCATGGCGGGTTCTCCTCTGTCGCCACGGTGACGACCTGGTCGCCTGCTGCTCCCATACTTTGTGTTTCTATCAAGTCGTTCCTCAGACTTCAAACCTTTTTTACTGTTTCTCCTGTTGGGAACAAATTCCACGTCCTGTCATGGCCTGTACAGTCTTACATGCTTTGAACCTCCACCTCCTTCACATTAACCCTTGTGTTCTCCTAAAAACAGTCTAACACCTCCTCCTACTCCTCCTCCTCCTCAGGGGTCAACAAGGACCCCAGGACACCAGACTGGTTTAGGACATGTAGAAAACATTATTTACATCTTTTCACCTTTTAAGGCAACTTATGACCAACACACTGATATATAATTATATATATATATAAATTATTTTCATTATTATTGGTCAATTTTAGTCAAATATACAAAATTAGGCCTCATTTCAAGAGAAAAAAAAAGTAATAAAACCTGATTTTTTTTCCAATAGTTATAGTGAAATAATATTTTCTTGATGTGAATGCACAGAGTCGGTTATGTCAAGTTTTAGAGAAACTTATGTTTTGAAAGCATTGTTCATTTTTAGACGCCAGCAAAAATAAGCATGGGTGCTATAAAAATGTTTCAAAAACATGTGAAAATGTATGAAGAAAGTTGAAATTCACATTATCTATAAAGGATGCAGAGAGGCACATATGCTGAAAATTTTCAAGCAATTCTATGAAAGTGAACCTTTATTAATGATATGTTGAAGAAGGTTTTGGTGAAAAAGGAGCCGAGGAGAATAGAGGAGCGTTAAACAGGAGTAGAGCTCCGTTTCCGTCCAGAAACAGTGTTCTGTCCTGTGAAAGCTTGTCAGATGTTTAATTGTGGAGTGAGTTGTGCAGAGCTGATAACCTGTGTGACGAGTTCTTTATCTCAGTACTAGAGCGCTGCCCTTTCTGTAACAATATCTCTCCGCCTGGCTCATGGGCTGCCCCACACTTTCTATTTGTTTTGCACATATTTCTGCTGCACACTTACTTTGATTGCAGCAGGAACTGGAGCCACTTGAGCTCTGAAATCCTGCAACAATCACAGTAATGCATTTAAAAACGACCCTGATAACGAGGCCAGGAATTAAGTTAATGCAACAATTAGCTAATATTAATGTGTTAACACACTTTTTACAGAATTAAAATGAATTCTAGCTAACAAAGAAAACTACTAAATAGAATTTGAAGAAGATTTTCAGCTTCCCCCCCCCCCATTTTTCTACCGTACACACATTAAAAACATTACATCACTTTAACAACACACAGATCGCTGCTATGGTATATAATAAAACTATATCACAACTATGGCATGTAATGAATTATTATACAAAAGGAAAAGCAAACTGCTTTATGGTCGTATTGTTCAGCTGCACTGAAATAAATACTTCCTCTATCATAAACGGCTGCAGCAGCAGCTCATTCTGCTGCCACACCAAAGTCCCTTCTCACATTTCACACTTTTTTTAAAGATTCTTTGAATTTTTTTTTACATTATTTGGTACTTTTCCAATTGTTTCAGTCACTTTTTGAAATCCAGAGAAAACCTATTTTTCGATGAGATCCTCCACACAGCACCAGCGTCACATTAAAGCCGGTTAGCTTTAGTTTATTTAAATGAGTCCAACACTGTGCTCACGCCACAGAAAAGGCATCAGGGCTACATTATAATATTTCCAAAAATAGCATCACCACTCTGTTTCAACCAAATATTCTTTGACCTAGCTCGGCTTAAAACACAGAAACAAAGAATGCTGTTTCGTAACTGGTTGGCTGCTGACAACGTCGTCTTCACGTCACCTCGATGAAGGTTTTCTGCCTGTTTCATGACAGCGTTGCTCATTGCTAAGCAGAGGAAGGATTCCCAAAGAGACGAGAAGCCCTGTCCAATGGGCGGGTTGGGGAAATATCAGCTGTTTTACTGCTCGGCTGTCCTGCTGTTATTATTATTATTATTTTATCACAGATATGTTGTTGTTGTTGGTGGTGGTGTAAATGTTGTCTGATATGCACCAATGTGAAAACTTTTGGTTCATCCAGCATGTTAAGAATCCAGTGGATATGTATATTATATCTAGTATGTGTTGTGCTCTAGTTATTACAGACACGTGAACTAAACACAGAAACTTGTTCATGGACTCGGTTTGGTGCAGAATCACACAAACACTGGTGGACTTTTTTTTATATACACAGTAATTTATGTCTTCGAAAAGAAATGGCAAAAATACTTGTGGGAACGCTAAATGTGGATACTTGGCGGCCATGAATCGATATAATGTTGCCACACAATATATGGCGATATTATGCTGTATTGGTTTTTTTCCACCTCTGTTGTGTAGTTATAGTAACAAAGGCTTAGAGAGTCTGTAAATGTTTGGTTTTATTTTGAAAGTGCTTGAATGAGCCAGTTGAAGAGCTGTGTGATGGTGACCATCCATCTTGGTCCTAACTGTAGCTCTTATTGATCTGGATGCTCCTGCTGCTCCTCCATTGTGGCCCAAACAGCCCATGTCACCTTGTATAATAGGTAAAGACTGGAATGCAGCTCCGCTCATGCTCATTGTCATTTGTCTCTGTGGTATGTGAATGTTGACACAGAAGTGCAGTCAGTTGGTCAAAAGTTCAACAATTTGACCCAGTTGGGAAGTCTTTCAGTAAAGCGTCCAGCTGCAGGTTGATTCTTCCTGCTATTCCACTTCTCCTCCCTCATCCAGTATCTGTGATGCTGAGAGCACTTCAGACACTTCAGACCATCTCCTCCTCTTGGTTCGGTGGGTTAGGGTTACAGGAAGTGTATCTATGTGCAGAATGATTCACTGTTGATGTCAGAGGCGACTCCTGTCTTCCTGTGACTCACTGACTGGGTCTCTGTGATTTAAAGACTGTCCTATCAGACAGTTTGGCTGCCTCGGGCTCAAGAATTAACACGTATGACGTGAGCAGCAGGTGTAATGTAACTGCTTAGCACGCTGGTTGCAACCTAACGACTTTCTGTGCTGGTTTAGATGCTCGACATGCCTGGAAGCGATGCCAAACTGGGCTCCTCCGTCTTTCTCCTCACTCTCTTCCTGAGCTTTTTTATTGATCAGCCTTAAAAGCAGGGGAATGGCCTCCCCTCAGTCTCCTTTGTGTCTGGGCTCCAGCTTGTTTCTGCCTCGGCAGCAACAGGAAAGGAATGCAAGTCTAACAGAGATCTTTGCTGCCATAGCCTCTATCAGAGTGTTCAACGTCTTGACCTCGTGTCCCAACAGGCCGGTGGCTGTTATTCAAGCTATTTAGCAAGTTTATTGCATATTCTTCCATGTAAGGACAACAAGATGAAACTCATTGGTGTTGCGTTAGCGCTGCACTCATACCACGGCGTTGTGTAATCTTCACAGCAGTGTGTTTGGGTGCTAATACTTCATGTCTCTACTTGTTCTCCTTATTCTCTTGCACAGTCTTTTTGTTTCTTTTGAAGTCTGATATCAGTGGCAGAGTATAAACAGACTTTCAGCCCGTGTGCAATCAATGTTACTCCCTAAAATCTATGGTTAAATTCAAAATATTAAGCAAGGAACATCACAACGATCCATTCACTTAAATGCCTCATAAGAGCAGAGCTGTAGTTCTGAGTAGACGGACACGTCTCACCAAACTGTATATGAATGTAAACATTCTGCAGATCTTAATTTATTGCACTTTTCCTGTGAACATAAACAGCCGTTTTAGAGTTTGTTTTTCAACCAGAGACTTCTTAATATCCACACTAACACCAGAAGCAATAACAATCTGAGATAATTGGGATGTGCTTGTGGGAATTCTTCTCTATAATGGATTAAGAATAATGTCTTTATTTCATGCATCATGAAGTGTACAGCTGCTGGGACAGTGTGTCTAAATGATCACAAAGCCTCATCTTCATTATTAAAGTGGTCCACCAATCAGTGCAGCCCCCTCCCCTCAACCAATCTCCCCCTCTGGCTCCTCCTACCTCCCATACTCATAAATAGGCCATTATGCCGGCCTGGCCCTCAGATTAGATGCTTTGCTACACTAGTTGCTCAACATACAAAACCTACTATTGTCTTCTTGGCAACAGATCTCGTTTACTTGGTGGTTGCTGACGTTTGATTGTTTCTGCTGTGATCACTTACTGTAAACGTGACCTTTCCCCTAACTAATGCTTTGTCCCATGTTCAGCAGTTATTCAATATCTTCAGTGTTTTGAAACTGAATATTTTCTCTCTGACAGTTAAGTAAGTTTGTGTGAAAATTGTGTCATCTTTCATGACCTGGTCAGTTGATATCAGTTTATTTTAATCTATTCAGTTAAATGTTAGCTAGTTGAGTAACTTTTTATTTTGTCACCATGTACTCTGGGAAATTGAAATGGGCATTTTTCACTTTCTGTACATCAGCGAATCAATAAAAAGGATTAACCGAAAGAAATAATTGATAAATTGTTCAAAAAGTAAAATAATTATTTGCTGCACTTATTGAGACATAGGCTGCGTTCTTAAAACTCAAACAAAAATTACTTTCGAGATCAAATAGCCAGACTGGACCAAGTTTGCTTATTGCTAATGCAATAAATTAAATCACAGACAAGTCGTTGTTCTTCATCAGTTTTTTCCTGAATTTTCTGTAAATCCAATATAAAGCTGTTTAATTAAACCTGACAGTAAGTGGTATATATTGTTGTTTCACTCAACCCTAATAAGTAATTCAAGTTCTAAGAAAAAGTAGTAAAATAAACTTCCTCTTTTAGTCCATCTCAAAATCAATTTTGGTGTTTGTTTTTTTATCCCTAGCAGGCTAAAAATCTGCCAGCCTGATACTGATATCCCTTCATTAATTCCACCTGACGTCTTTATATTGAGTTTGTTGGGTTGGGGTATATTTTCAGGAGATCAGGAGAAATTCTTCAAACTGTCCGTCAAGGACATTTCCTGTCACCACAGAAGCTGCTGCCGTGGTTACTAGGAGCTATGATGTTGATTTAAGACTTGTAATATCTGTTAATTGACATCAACTACTGGCACAGCTGCCTCGATCTCATGCTTGTAGCCGTAAAGCTCTGATTGGACAGTTGTGTCCCTCGTTGGGCAGAAAACCAGACAATCTGAGCTGTTTTAGAGGTCTGAAACCAGAATAGGAATATACAGGCATTCCTTCTGTGTTTTAGATTGTACGACTTGTCTTCTAGTGTGAAGTGAAGCAGAACAAACAGCTCTACGTCTACCAACCCTGTGGTGTTTGTGCATTAGCCAGCCAGACGGAGTGACATCACCCAGCTGATGGACGGCCTCGGTCTCACAACGTAGTGAAACCAAAGCTTGTTGTGGCCATAAATGCTGTAGTGATATAGTGTTCGGTCAGCACTGCTAATGGGCACAGAGATACATGGAGCTCATCAGGCTCCACTGCTTAATGGAGCGTAATGGATGCCAGCTAGTATAAAAACTGCTTTATGCTGTCAGACATCTTTAACATTCCTATCTTTCAGGTCTTAACTTCACTTATCTGGGCTGATGGTGATTGGTGATACACAGGCTACATTAGAGAAACGCCATCGGAGGAAACCAGCAGATGTTTTGCTGGGCAGCAGTTTTCTGACATTATCATTAGTCTCCACTTACACTGTTGTTTATAACTGAACAGAAAAGGACTTTAAAGGAGAACTTGTTTGACTTCTTTGGTTAAAGACTGAACCTTTTTCTGCAGGCTGACACCTTTTCTGCATGATTAGCGATGCACATAATCTTGTTTACAGAAACAATTGTTGTTGTCCTGGAAGCTGCATGAAGCCCCTGGTCTGTCTCTCTCTGACCCGTCTGTCTCTCTCTGACCTGTCTGTCTCTCTCTGACCTGTCTCTCTCTGACCGGTCTGTCTCTCTCTGACCTGTCTGTCTCTCTCTGACCAGTCTGTCTCTCTCTGACCGGTCTGTCTCTCTGACCGGTCTGTCTCTCTCTGACCGGTCTGTCTCTCTCTGACCGGTCTGTCTCTCTGACATCTCTGGTTTAGGTTGTCACGATACAGATTGGACACAATACTAGTATAAAACAAAACAATCCTCTACACCTCTATATACAGTAGGTCTGTTACTGTAGACATCGTCATATGCCAACTGGTGGACATCGCAAGACCCTAATAGGCACATAATACATACATGTATATATATAATATACTATAATACAGGATATGTTTTACTGTCTCCAGTCAGGTGGAGGGTTTGTTGCTAGAGAGAAGACTGTAACAGGTTGATAAGTAGTAGACTGGTTATCTCTGGTTGTGTATTTCAGCAGTAACTGGTCTGATTTGCTTGAAACTTGGTGAAGGCTGCAGCTCGGGCGAGAGAAGAACTGGAAACCTTTTGAAGCAGCATTTGAGGGGTGTTGGTAGAGGTGGGCGATATGGGCAAAAAAAAATCTTGATTATTATTTTTTTAATTTTCAGATAACGATAATCTGACGATATCCTTTAACATGTGATTTCTTTACCAAGAAGAAAAGCTGTTAAAGTTCTTGTTGCTGACCAGGACGTCTATGGATGGACTCGATGTTTCACAACAACAGCTCTGCTTTATTTTCTTTAAACTGAAGAAGTCAAGAGACTCCCAGTAAAACCTCAATGTAGAGACATTAAATGGTTAAACATCAGTTTGTTTTCTTTTTGAGATATCATAAATACTCAATAATGTGTAATTGCATATTGTCAAACCAATGTTAACGATATTATCATAGACGATATAAATCGGCCACCTCTAGAAGTTGGGGAGTGTAAACATTAACAGATCTGGCAGAGTTTTGAGCTCTCTGAGTGTCTTTAGTTTCATGTGTGAAGCCTTGAGCTTAAAGTCTGTTTGTAGATATCGTTTTTTGACGCTTCTGTACTTCTATCGATTGTTTTAAACATGTGGTGTCCACCATTCTCATTGTTTTCTGCTTGCTGGCAAAGCTTTCATATGTGAGAAGAAAAGAAGAATCTTTATCACAGTTTGCCACCATAAACTTGGCGTTGTCCTGCAGCAGTTGGTTTGTTGGTGTAATTCATTGTGACTGTTGTCTAGATAGACACTATCTACAGATCAGAAGGTCAAAGTCGACACACTCAGCCCCGTCATTGCCAAGGAGAAGCAACAACAGCGTTTCCTTCCTGTTTATCTCAACTTTGTCTCTTTTCATCTTTGGGCTCAGGCTTGAGTGCAGACCTTTCTTCTTTAGAGCAAAGATTGTACAAGTCAGGGCAGCTGAGAGAGTTTTTATAGTGGATTGTTCTCCTTCAGAGGAGGAGGCCGCCTCCTCCTGGGCCTGATCGAGGAGGAGGCCGCCTCCTTCTGGGTCTGATCGAGGAGGAGGCCACCTCCTTCTGGGTCTGATCGAGGAGGCCGTCCTCCTTCTGGGTCTGATCGAGGAGGAGGCCGTCCTCCTTCTGGGTCTGATCGAGGAGGATGTGCTCCAACCTGTAAAAGGAATCGAGCTCAGAGAGGAGGACAGAGGTGAGACGGTTCCAAATATGGGCATCGAGTGTGCCAGTAGTGCACACAAACACACCACCACACACACACACACACGCAGCGCCCCCCCCCCCCCCCCCCCCCACACACACACACACACACAGACTCACCAGCAGGAAGGAATTCATCTGGGCTCTTGAAGTGGTCACACAACAAAATGAAAGTTCTTGGCCAAACGTCTATTCAACTTTTCCAGCGAGCTGGATAAAGGAAGCCAGCGAGGATGAGTCAGCTCAGGGAACGCTGAGCGGTTTTCTTAGTCCAGGAGTCTCAGCTGAACATGTCTGACTCCATTCAGTCACAGACATTGAGAAGAAGAGGTCGGGAATAGCTGAGATAGCCTGCATGCCTGTTTCTGTTGGCTGGCTGTGGGAGGCAGAAAGCAGTAGCCTGCAGCAAGTGTGTGTGTGTGTGTGTGTGTGTGTGTGTGTGTGTGTGTGTGTGTGTGTGTGTGTGTGTGTGTGTGTGTGTGTGTGTGTGTGTGTGTGTGTGTGTGTGTGTGTGTGTGTGTGTGTGTGTGTGTGTGTGTGTGTGTGTGTGTGTGTGTGTGTGTGTGTGTGTGTGTGTGTGTGTGTGTGTGTGTCTATTTGTGTGTTTAAGCAGCATGCTGCAGCCTGTGAGAGAAGAAACAGGCAACGACAAAGAAAGAGGGGAGGTAAAATTAGCAAAGGAGGGCTAAAAGAGCTCTCCTTTTCTAGCCAGAACCTTTTCAGAAAAGGCTTTTTTATTTAGCCTTTACTGTCGTAGGTAGGACAATAAATTCTTAGACCACCTTGTTTTCTTCAATTTATTATTCATTTTAATGTCTGGTACAACTAAAGGTTCATTTGTTTGGACAAATATAATTATAACAACAAAAATAACTGATTTTATTTTATTTTTTCTTGATAATAACCAAACTCATAAAACACTCAATAAAACCATGTTAAATGTCTAGATATCAGCTCTTAAATTAAACTCTTATCACCTATTTTTGTTGTTATCATTATATTTGTCCAAACAAATGAAACTTTAGTTGCACCAGGTATTAAAATGAACAAGAAATTAAACAAAAAGGGTGGTCTAATATATTTTTTCCATGACTATAGGAAAACAACTAAACTATATTTAATTTAAACCTCTGAGATACCTGTTTGCCCCCTAAATATGTTCCTTAATTTCCTTGTTTTAGTTTATATATTTTAAACTGTTTTGTTCCTGCTGAAATACTTTTCTGTTTCTTTCATGTATGAAAACAGCAGAACATTTGTAATAAGATTCCTGTGTTTTATATTTGAAGAAGTAGACAGTTTATTCTCCCGTTTTACCATATTACCGTTTATGGGGCAGCTGTCTCGCAGCTCAACAGGAAGTTCCTTGTGGTTTTATCTCACACCTACTTTTACACTCTGTGATAGTCACAGATTGACGTGAGGAACCAGCCAGTTTCGTGAGATGTACATTGTTCCGAGAGATTGATTTCAGAGTCATGTGGGCTGCCGGCTGAACGTCCCTGACACGGTTCAAACGGCCCGGGGGGCTGCCAGGACCGTGTGCTGTCACATGACCCGGACAGCCTCAACAGGCTATCGTGTGGACTAAAGTGTGGACTTTCCATGTCCGAGTCAGCACCAGAGGTCAAGTACTTTACCACCATGGTGACCCCGGCCAGGGTCTGCAGTGAGCCAGCAAAAGGGAAACTTGGTCTCTTGCAATGTCAGAAAACCTGCCAAGCAAATGTTGTGATGCCACAGCAGAGAAAGCGTGCAGGCAGCTGAGGTTTTCATCGTGTTGCATACAGGGAAGCATTCACATTGTGTTTTCCCATGTCGCCTTTTTGCAACGACCACTTCCTTTTCTCACTTCTGTCTGCAGTTTGTGTGTCTGCTTCACACACGACGTTGTCTCGTGTCGACTAGCCAGCTGCTGGGATGGAAAGAGAAAGTTTCAATCTCCACTTTTGAATGAGTTCTTGCTGTATCTATTCCAACTTAAATATATTTTATGAGTTCCAGGTTTCAGTTTCTCAAATCTCATAGAAAAAGATCGGGTTTACCCGAACATTAAAAAAGACAGACCTGTGAATTATTACTGGAATATACAGACAGACACCATCTCTCTTTTAGGCATTACATATATAGAGGCGTTAAATGATGCCTTTTTTAATGTTATCTATCTGTGTGAACAACATCTGTACGCTGTCGTCTCTATTTTCATCAGGCGAGGGGGAAGTGGTGTGGTTAAACACAGACACTATTAAGTGACTTATTGTCAGCCCCTGTCTGGTTTTAACGTGACGTTTAACTGAAGGGGAAGAAGAAAATAAGCAATGAATCACCGTTTGTTCAGCGAAGGTGCACCAGCTAATGTTTACTAATCAAATATGACTTCTGTTTCTCAGCTCATGTTTCCTATTCGGCCATAAAAAAAGCATTCTTCTGCTGATATTATTGTTCTGTTGCGGTAGCTTGTCAAATGTTGTGCATGAGTTACTCCTGCAGGTTTCACTCCTCTCTGCTGTCTTTCTCACTTATTCCTGGAGGCAAGACTAACTCAGAAAGCCTGAACATCATTAAAAAATGATAGTTGGCTGTAATTGTGAGGGCAAAAAAAAATCTTTCATATAGTGGCATTATGAACTCCTGCTGGAGGAGAAAGAAGATGGATGAATTCTGGGGACAGTGACAAAGGAATGGACTTAAAGACAAATGGTACTTGAGTCTTTTTTGTCTCAGCTTCAGGGCTGATGTCTGGATGTCTTGTTTGCTATTTAGCTCAATAAAACATTCTCATAATACCAAAGGATGAAGCTTTCACTCCACTGAACGTTAAACCTTCTTCCCCCTGCACCAAATACAAAGTGTTATGTAATGTATATAAGTCATAATATAACTCTGTCTGAGTGCCACAGCAGAAACGTCTCCTGACAGGTCTTGGTACTTGGTTAAATGGTTTTGAGAGAATGATGAGGGGAGTAGAGGAGAGTGGAGGGAGGAGGGTCAGGTAGATGGAGGAGGAGGAGGAGGAGGAGGAGACAGAGCCGCTGGGCCTGACTGTACTTGCCAGCACATTTGAGGAAAAGCAGTGAGAGCACAGCCTTATAGAGACATTTCAGAGAGAGCATGTGGCGGCCGTGCTCTGCGGTTTCCTGTTAACCCCTCAGTGACCAAGAAACCACAGAGGGATGGGGAACTCTAATAACGACGAGTCAAGGCTCAATGGCTTACGTTTTTCTTTTAAAGTGTTCATCAAAGTTAGGCCTGTCACCACAATAACTATATCGACTTATCGTTCAGTGTATAAAAATGGACACAATAGTTTAAAGTAAAGCTGTAAATGTTTGACAGGCAGCACAAACTGCCAAAAAAAACCTAGCAGCCATTCCAGCTGTTTATATGTTATTTTAATAATAAAATAATATAATACATGATGAATATCTCAGTGCAATGTTTAGTTAACAGCCTGAAAGTCTATTTTATTTGTTTTGGTTGTAGTTTATTTATCTAGGATATTTTAAATATTTATTTTCCACATTTATTTTCCAATGTTTAATATTCTCCAGATTTAAAGATTAATGCAGTGTAAAAGGATGAATTTATTATTCTCTTATATGGTTATAAAACTAAAGCAACATTGATACAACAGCACTATTGTTTATCCTGATGGTTTCTGGAAGAATATATCATCCTAATAAATGTGTTATTGTGACAGGCCTAATCAAAGTGCAGTTTGAATATCCTCGTCCTTGCAATCGTTTCTTGTGCTCCAGGCCTTCGCTGGGCTCAAATCCCTCCTGGAGCAGCAGCCACTGACCTATTTGTGCTTAAGAGAAAACCTCTTAAGCCAACTAAGTGACCAGTTGATTTAGCTCCACAGGCAGCATCAGAGTCCTCCCGAGTGGACTGGTGGTCTCTGTCTGAGAAAGGGACAGGAATAGACCACGCCTGTTTAATCCAGTCAAGTCCAATCTAGAGCTGGGCGACATGAACCAAAAGTCATACCTGATATATTTAGGCTGAATATCAATATATACGATATATATCCTGATATTTTTTATCTCAAAGTGAGAGCAAATGTTCAAAGTCAAATCTGACATGTAACAAGTAGTTTTATTGAAACTGGTTATTTAAGTGAACATAAATACTGTATAACAGCAGGAGAACCTTTTTTAAAATCAAAGCTCCATAAAGTGCAAATTTAAATAAAAAAAAAACTTCTTAAATAAAAATAGCCTATGAAATAAAATAGACCAATCTTTTGCTGAAACATATTTTATTTTGTAATATATATTACAAAAGAACTAAATATGACAAACCCTAGTAAGGTCAGCATTTATATAATATATAGCAGCTTGAGGAGCAAGGATCACAGTACTTTTTTTTCCAACTTTGTTTATTGCTTTTCTCAACAAAAACAGACAACAAGAAAGACCATACAGGTGACGAAACTGAAAATAGTTACAGCGAAACAATTTTGTGACGCAATATATGCAGACATTGAAGGATAATCAAGAGCAATATATAAATATTTATATATATAAGAAAAGACAAAATAACATTAAGAAAGTAGAATAAGGATTAAGAAAAATGAAAACAAATAGAATAAAAACAACAATACACATGCACCACCAAAAAACCCAAATACAGGATAAAACACAGCGCAAATTTGAACTATATGGATATATCACATTTAGAAATATATCGATATATATTTTTTATATTGATATATCGCACAGCCCTACACCCTAGTGGACTGGTGGTCTTTGTCTGAGAAAGGGGCAGGAATAGACCACGCCTGTCCTGGTTTAATCCAGAACTATTGAGTCCAATCTGGCCGTGACTCCTCTCAGCCTGTTAGTCCTGTGTGAGTCCCCACGTGGACTCACACAGGACCGGGTCCCCACGTGGCGGACCGGGTCCCCACGCGGACTCACGGTGGACCGGGTCCCCACGCGGACTCACGGCGGACCGGCTCCCCACATGGACTCAGGTGTTGGCAGGTTGACAGGTGCGAGCGTGTGCGCAGGTCCTCGTCTTTATGTGCCACACGCTTTTAGCGTCTTGGTGTCCGTAGTTGTATGAATAATGCAGCAGCTCACTCTCAGTCTCACTCTCAGTCGCTTTCTCTCACATTAAATATGCATCTGTTTCCCAGTCCGAAGTCTCTGTCCCCACCCAGCTCCCATCAGCCCTCTCTGCCCCGCTTGATGCAGATAAGATCAGAGAACGCTGCAGTATTTATCCGTCTAACTGGAGGTGGCTTTAACCTGCTCTAACCCTCCCAGGAGTGGATTTAAGGCCACTGTCAGTGTTGGGCCCTCTTCCAAAGTGTCTTCTCTCCTTTTAAAATCCTTCATGTGCTGTTGTCAACATTAGGGCTGTTACCCGGAATAAGGCCGGTCTCACTCACCAAAACGCCCCTAATATGAATACGAGCAGTCCGGAGCCGGCTTTTGTCGGGACCCTTTTAGTCCCTGTAGAAGAGCAGGGTCTTTTTTCTCCCCTGAAAACAGCCTGGTTGCTGATTGGATAGAACGCTAAGCAGGATGTGACGTAGTACTCGACACCACAACATGCGCCATTTGTAAAAGCCGGTGAAGCAGTGTTGCCAACTTAGTGACTTTGTTGCTAAATTTAGCGACTTTTCAGACCCCCTTAGAGACTATTTTTCAAAAAAGCGACTGGAGACAAATCCAGAGACTCCTTCTTACTCTTCTTAACGAGACCCGCGGCTCGTTAAGAAAAGTAACCGTTAGCTACACTTAGCTACACTTAGCTCTGTAGCAGTACAGTGTGCATAATTAACCATGCTGCTTTGTTTTTGATCAGCGGAGACTCTGTGCATAATTAGCCATGCTGCTTTCAGCTGCTGATGTTGTGCACAGTTAGTGACGATGAAAAACAAACGTCATCAGATGGACTTAAAAACATACTAAAAGTTTAACAATTTCTGACTCCAAGAAATGCCCCATTTTCAAAACCTCCAGGTCTCAACATTGTGGATCGGAGATGGCTCCCATATAAAATCTATGAGAACCAATATATCTTCCAAGCCTCAAAATCTACATTTTCTGGATCAAAGAATCATTTAAAGCTCTTGAGAATATCACTTGATGATTATTTGATCCATAGATATGTTCATTTTGTATTTACCTCATTTCCAACTCATTAATATAGGTCATGTACGGTGCATATATTCTGAAAAATAAATAACATGCATGAATTTAATTGAACTTTATGATTTTCACTCGTATTATTTATTACATTTCCAACCACAAAGATGTGATCAGTTCCAGTGAGACTTCCTGATGAGCACCTTCACCATACACTCTTTACAGTTTCCCTTCACTAATTATTATTATTATTATTATTATTATTATTATTATTATTTCTCCTTTCTCATATCGCTGGCGCCCATCTTGGACGCTGTCTTGAAAATTACACCTTTCTAGTGGTCAGATTTTGGTAAAAAAAAAAAATTGTCTGTTAGGTCTATTAAGGACATCTAATACTACAAAAAACAGCAAGAAAAAAAGAAAACCTTTTGGTAGAATTTTTTTTAGGGGTAGGTGTTTTTTTTCATGTAAGCACCCGCCTCACGTGACTTAATTTACTTCTGTAACTTTTGTTCCCTTTCATTTAAGTGTGAATATTAAAACCACATGACCACGATATTACAGCTCCAACAAGTTGGGCTGTGTGCTTCCTCTTCTGCAGACTCAAGAGTCAAACTGAGAATTAAAAGTCATCATTTTATAAGTGACAAGTTATTTATAGGACTATTGTTGTTTTTAAATGCTTGCACATTCTCAGCATAAGAGCCCATACAATTTTAGATTACAAACATCCTATAATCATGTTTTGTACAATGTTTGGAAAGTTGGAAATTGCTTAGTTTTTCACAGATTCCAAAAAAGTTGGGACACAGTATAAAAAGTGAACAAAAACAGAGCAGAAGTACATATTTACACAAAACTAAAGTTTCCCAAGTGGAGCATGAAATATCTTGTCTTTATACTGTATTTTGTTGAATTTAGGTGGCAAATTCTGTTTTTATTATGTTTTTACCGAGTACCAACTGTTTTGGAAGAGGAGTTGTATAATGCAGATGTGATAAAGATCTGCAATAAGCTAAAGTTGGCCAATATGTTGGCTAGATAGTTTAATCTGTCTACCTTTTATAGGCCAGACATGGATGGATGGATGAATGAATGGATGGATGGATGGATGGATGGATGGAGCATTCAAATGAGAATTGTTCAGATTCTGATATCAGTATCAGAAATTGCTCCGATACTGCCGACAATACTGTATCGGTGAGTACTGGAGTCCAGGCTCCGATCAATACCATGTCATTTATTAAATTAGTAATCTATTTACTGGTTCGCTCCGTTAAGCTCTGGCTCAGTTCTTGGTGTAGAGGGACGATTGATTATGTAACACAGACACACACTGTGTCAGAGCAGGCTGGTTATCCTGGATGACCAACCCGTCTGTTGTCCAAAATGTGGGGTTTTGCCGCATAATGGAGCATGTTGAACCCAGAAACTGTTTACCGGATCGTAAATATGTCTCCGAAACGGCGCTGCCCAAATTAAACGAGACAGTTAGGGAACACATTAAAGACGTGATGCAGTCAGCTTTACCTCGGACATTTGGAGCTCCGACGTGTCTTTGCTAAGCTAAACGCCACACTGGGAGTCAGCATTAACCCCCATAGTGTGGCGCTGCACGCCGTGAGTGTCGAGGGTCACATACTGGCACTTTTTTTTTTTTGCCGAAGCGATTGAAGGGATGCTCGTACAGTGGAAAACCCCAGAGTCCAACGTTCACGTTGTTTTGCGCGACAACGCTAGCAACATGAAGACAACATTTCATTGTGGCTGCACTTCATGCAGGTGTAGGATGATATTTATTCATAACGTACTGGTATCGGATCGGTACTCGGGATCGGCCGATACCTACAGCACAAGTATCGGGATCAGGAGGGAAAAATGGTATCGGAACATCTCTAGTTCAAACATACATTGAACATACACTATCAAAAATAAAAATAAATTTAACCTATAAATAAACCTATGAAAAATCTGAATTTACATTAAAACATTTGCTAAAATATTTAAACATTTGCAGAGAAATTGGACATTACTGTGAAATTAAACATTTGCAGGACCTTTTAATGGCTTTGGTCTCTTCCTCAGACAGATTCTTTCTAAATTGTGCCACTATCTTTATTTGAACATATTTGTTTTCACCACTTTGACACTACAAAGTATTTTGTCACTCAGCGATTCTGTCCAAACAGTGTCCAGGATTAGATTCCACCTGATTACATTACAAGCCACGACAAGATTTGTCTGTTTGACCATTAAACATTCAGACACACACACTGAGTTGTTTATTAAGGACAGAGTGTCTCTAGCTGCCAAAAGGCGTAAAGGAGAGGAAGCTGTGAAAACATTCACTGTGGGCACAATTATTATAAGACGAGCCAAATAACACAATCACAGGAAGACGTTTTGAAGTTTATATAATGCAGTTTTTTTATGATTGACAGCAGCCAAAGAGCTTTTTTTAATTTACTTTTTATTCGTCTTTTCTTAGTAACATACAAATATGTGCCAGTTGGGCACAAAAACATACAACATAACATAAAGATAAGATGACGAGGGGAGGATTGTGCATTAAGTCAACATCAGCACATCATACATAAAAATATAACGGTGATGCTCAAAAGGGTTTGATCTTATCTTTTTGATCTAAATGAAATGTGGTCGTACAGTCAACACATAGATGACCAATTCTCTTCTAAAATATCTGTCTGGTTCCTCAGTTTAAATGTAACTGCAGAACTTTCTGGCTTGTTTTAGAAAAGATGACTACTTGCAGGAAATATAGGTGTGTGTGTGTGTGTGTGTGTGTGTGTGTGTGTGTGTGTGTGTGTGTGTGTGTGTGTGTGTGTGTGTGTGTGTGTGTGTGTGTGTGTGTGTGTGTGTGTGTGTGTGTGTGTGTGTGTGTGTGTGTGTGTGTGTGTGTGTGTGTGTGTGTGTGTGTTCAGGCCTTATTAGGCAGTGTTGGCAGCAGGAAGTGGGTTGTGGCTTGGCTGCTGTGTCACAGGAAGCAGCAGATTGTATCAGAGACAGATGGAGGGAGGGAGAGGGGGATTATGGGAGGACGGGGGGAGATAAGGAGAGGAGGGAGGGATGTAAGAAAATAGGAATAGACAGTCAAACTGGTTGTTTATCTCTGTGTCCCCTCTATAGGGCTGGGTGATATATCCATATAAAAATACATCCATATGTTTCTAAATGTGATATAGATTGCATCACATATATCGATATAGTTCCAATTTTTTTTTCTTTTTTTATATATAAATGCTGATCTGCAATAAACTAAAGTTGGCCAGATAGTTTGATCTGTCAACCTTTTACAGCCCAGACTTTTTTTCTGGCAATTTTGACCTTTTTTTGCAATTCCACTTTTTTCTGAAAACAGATTAACTGTTTTTCTTACAGTAAAACTTTAGATTTAATGTAAGAATATTTGTAAAAGAAATCATTTAAAAAATGGTAAAAAAAAAAAACAAAAAAAAAACCTGCCTATAGATTCCTTAGATCTTCTAGTTTCATATGATACCAGTATGTCCAGTATATTCCTAAAAGCCCGCAATGGCGTCCAAAAACAAGAAAAAATATAGCGAAAATGCTAACTGTCCGCCGGCTGTTGGAGCGCTAAATATCGATACTTGGCAGCCAGGAACCAATATTATATTAATTATTATTATTAAATATCACAATACTATGTTGTATCGATTTTGTCCCACCTCTATTAGATAATAAGAATATAAATATTTTTGCACTTAGACGGTAATAGAAGGAAACAGAAGCAGACGTAGCAGATCCAGACAACAGATGGAGGTTCTGTATGGATCTACTTGTTCTGAGTATTTATGGTTTATAGCCCTAGGAGATATTTGCTGGTTTATGTTGTGGCATTCTTTTCTACAATAAACGATTTGACTATCTGCTCCCAGAGTTAAAATGCAAATATGTATGCAGACACTCTAACTCTGCAGCCTCTCACACTTAACACATAAATGCAGGAATTCCTGAATGTGTTGCAGCCTGTGTGCATTCGGCCTGAAAGGAACTATAAATAAATGTTTTTCACGGCTCTTACAGCACGTTTTTTCTTTTATTCCCTTGTAAAGTGTGTGGAGGTGGAGAACGGTGTGGAGCAGGTGGAGGCTTCCAGAGCCTCGTCTCTTAGCGCTACTTCCTGTCTTTGTCGGCCTCCATTGTTGCCTCGCCTCCCGTCTTGTTTGGCATCAAACTAATCTCTCCTTCTCTCCTCTCAAATCCACACTTTGCTGCTCTCCTTTTCTTCGTTTCTGCCTCTTCTGTCACCACAAACTGTTATTAAACATAAAGTTCCAGGATAAAGAGAACTGGAGGAGAGAGAAGCTGGCAGACACCATGAATCTCAGGAATGCAAACATCAGCGACACTGGGCATGTAAACAGACGATCCTCAGTGATCTGTTGGATCCCAGAGGGGTCTGTTGGATCCTAGAGGGGTCTGTTGGATCCCAGAGGGGTCTGGTGGATCCCAGAACACTTTCAGAAGCTCTGTCTTGTGTGAGACCTGGAGAGGAAGTCTGGGACCGCTGTCTTTCATCTCTAAAGTCGTGTTTGTCCATCCGGGTCTCCAGTTCCTCTTCACCTCCTCCTCTTGTTTCTTTCTTCCCTTCTTCCTTCCAGCTGCAGCTCAAACTTCATACATACAGTCATAGAAAAAAAATATTAGACCCTTGTTTCCTTCAGTTTCTTGTTCATTTTAATGTCTGGTACAACTAAAGGTTTTCAGGATTTGTTTGGACACATTTAATGATGACAACAAAATATCTGATAAGAGTTTAATTTAAGAGCTGATATCTAGACATTTAACATGGTTTTATTGATGATAACCAAAATCATGATCAATAAAACCATGTCAAATGTCGAGATATCAGCTCTTACTTTCATCTCTTTTCTCTTGTTATCATTATATGTGTCCAACCAAATGAACCTTTAGTTGTACCAGGCATTAAAATGAACAAGAAACTGAAGAAAACAAGGGTGGTCTTGTAATTTTTTCCATGACTGTACATAATTTAATAACGTTTCTTTCTTTCTTTTTAAAAACAATTAACAACAATTACCTTTTTTGCAAATAAAGATTCCAGTTCATTTGGAGTCTTTGGTACAAATGAACCCTCTGCACCTCAAGCTGTTTCAGGCTTTTTTTGTTTGTGTTCCTGTCACATTTTGCTCACTGTGGCCTTGTTTTTCACACAATTTATATATAAAGAAATTATTATAAAATTCCTGCACCTCTATGGAAACAGCATGATAATCACTAGAAGTAGGATAAAGTGATTAAGATAAAATATCAACAACTTAAGTTTAGATTTGGATATTTTTCCTGACAGAAAAAAATCTCAAACTTTCTTATTCTTTCAGGGACTTTGGGAGATTTGAAAATCTGTTATTGTACGAATTATTTTGTTTTTGTTTTTTTTTTACATTTTTTTGGCTATGATAAAAAATGTGTAATTTTGTCTTCAGAAAGAATTCGTTTTTTAATTTAGTCTTTTAAATGTATTAATTACCCTTTAATCTGATATGACATTTGTCAAATATTTTATCAGTTGATGGCAAAACTGTGGCCTTGTTTTTCACACAATTTATATAAAATAAATAAATAAAAGTCCTTCACCTCTATGGAAACTAGAAAAAAGTGATTTTGATAAAATATTAATTTTTTTTTTTTTTTTTTAAAGATTATTTTTTTGGCATTTCGTTGCTTTATTGATAGTGAGAGATTGAAAGGGGGTGATAGAGGGGAAGACATGCGGCAAAGGGAGCTCAGGCCGGATTCGAACCCGGCTCCACCGCAGCACACCGCATACATGGTCAGCGCTCTACCGGTGTGAGCCACCGGGCAACCCCAAAATATTAATTTATTAATTAATTTATTTATTCTTCTCAAACATGATTCATTAAAGGACTTTTACATTATCTGGCTATGATAAAAACGTGTAATTTTGGCACAAAATAAATAATTATATATATATATATAATTATTTCATACCAACGTGTAATATTTGGATTCACTCAACTCAAAGTTCTACTTAATAACTTAATAACAATAACTTTTCCCTCTCACACCACAAATGGAAAAGAAAGATGAGTGTTAATCAGCGTCTTCTAGAACTTTCCTTGAAGATCTATTAATATCTGTAGATGTTCTGGGCTGTCCCCAGAAACAATAAACCAAATGTTTGTGGTGGCGACTGTAAAGATTCCTGATCCTTGATTTTGCCAGCTGAGTGAGCAATAAATACCACAAACCCCTGAGGTTTAATATCTGTGGTTTCATTTCTGCTGATGCCAGAACTTTCCTCTGTGGCGACATGATCTGCTCCAGAGCAGCTTTCTCTTCTTCACGACTACTAGAGGTGGAAAAACTACTACTACTGGGTATTAGATACAGCAGAGTATCATGATATTCTGCGTGGCAATATCATATCGATTCATGGGCGCCAAGTATCCATATTTAGCTCCGACGGCCGTCAGTGTTTTGTGTTGTTGTCCGGAGGCCGTAGAGGTTTCACTCTGAGGAATATACTGGAGATATTATCACATGAAACAAGAAGATCTCAGGAATCTACAGGCACCATCTGTCCCTATATTGGTCCATAAGTTGTCAAAATAACGCTGCAAAATTAAGCTAACCATTTTTTTCAATGATTTCTTTTTAAAAATATTTTTACATTAAATCTAAAGTTTTACTGTAGAAATACAGTTAATCTGCTTTCAGAAAAAAAGTCAAAATTACCAGAAAAAAGTAAAAATTACAAAATGGGTCAAAATTTCCAGGAAAAAAAGGAAAAACACAAGAAAAAAAGTAGAAATTGTGTGTCAGGATATCGTGTCTGAAAGTTGTTGAAATAATGCTGCAAAGTTCGTTTTTTTGTGTGTTTCATTCAGAAACATTTTTCTCAGTGCAGCTTGTTGTTTGTGTGTTTGATAAAATGCTGCAGTTGTTGTCGTCCAACATGTTTGATATCAGTTCAGTCTGACTGGATACTTTGTTGTTAGTCTGCGGCTTTGACTCTCATTGTGGAGAATAAAAAGACTGAAGTCACATGAAGACACTGAGAACTTTCTCTCATTGGACAACACAATTCTGGATTGGATTTAATTTTGTGGACACAAAATGCAGTTAAACAGTTAAATCTCAAAATATTGTATCAATACTCATCATATCACACAATGATTAAAATGACAGTAATGTCATGTTGTGACTGAAGTATCAGGATGAAATCATACCGTGGGCCGAGACGCTGATTCTCTCCTCTAACAACATGTTGGAGATGTTTTGTGTTGTTTAGGACAGTAAAGGGAAGGAGGCCTTTAATATATCAAGTCAAAGATTATTTATAGACATTTAACCCCACACACAACCTCAGCTGACCAAAGTGCTGTACAGTTATTAAAATACAATGAAAATCATACACAAATATAGTAATAAATAAAAAACAATGAAAACTATAATAGATTAAAAGCAATAAAATAGTAATAAAAACTCAATCTAAAAACAGTTGGTGGCGAAGAAAGAAAATAATAAAAAGTTAAAAAAATAAAATAAAAAAAAAACGTGTCCCTCTATCCCATTTTTTTATATATATATATATATATGACAAATTAAAACTCAATTTGCTGGTGTCAGCATAAATGATGGTTGTTTCTTGATAAAGGTTCTGTCTCTGTCCTGCAGTGAGTCCAGTATCTGCCAGGCTCGGGCCACTGTGATGATCTATGACGATGGCAATAAGAAGTGGCTGCCGGCGGGAACTGGAGCCCAGACCTTCAGCAGAGTCCAGATCTACCACAACCCCACAACCAACGCCTTCAGGATCGTGGGACGCAAGATGCAGACGGACCAGCAGGTACGTAGCTAGCTCTGGGGCTAGCTGGGTCTGACTCATGAACAGCTCTATGTTCTAACATGGTGATTGTTCTGGACAAACCGTGACTAGAACAGAAGTCCAATAACAGAACACAGGTCGGTGGGTCCATGTGGTTTCTTCAGGCTGAGTCCTGCCGGGCCCCGTGGATGAGGGCCCGGCCCCCAGACGCTCCCCTGCCTGCTCCCCTCCCGGGTCTGGCTCCAGGAGGGGCCCCGGTTTACCGGTGCTGGGGGAGGTACACCGATCTTCTAGGGTCCGCTTCTTAAGGGTCTTTGAATGTCTCTTAGTGTGGCCCCTCCACTGGGACCACTTTGCCTTAGGACCAGGAGCTGCTGCTCCCAGGATCACAGGAGCAACAAACCTCCACCAGGAGGTGGAGATTCTTGAAAGACTTAACTAATTATATTAAAATATCCTAGATAAATAAAACATAAATAAATAAACTACAACCAAAACAAATAAAACAGACTTTCAGGCTGTTAACTAGACATTGCACTGAGATAATCATCATGTGTTATATTATTAAAATAACATATAAACAGCTGGAATGGCTGCTTGGGAAATATAGTTTTTTTCCCTGCAGTTCGTGCTGCCTGTCAAACATTTACAGCTTTACTTTAAACACAGAAAAAAACAAAGTCACACATGTAAACGACAATATATTGAGTCCAGAAAAAAACTATCACATCCATTTTTGTATATTGAACGATAAGTGGATATAGTGATTATGGTGACAGGCCTAGTAACCGCCTGTGTTCTTGTGCTTTGTCAGTGAGAAAACTCATATAAATCAATTCAACAAATGCTGGAGAGGAAGCTGGAAAACAATACCAAACTTAAAGATGAGCTCCTTGCTCAGTATTGAATTAAGATATTGGATTAAGATGACGTGCTTCCCACTCTGCTCGGCCTGAGTTACAAAATATAGATAAAGATATTTATTCAGTGCCTTTAATTGGCCATAAACGAGGCATTTAAGCTCATATTGTTGAAAATAGCCAGTTTGATTTTTAAAAACCTGACAATAGTTACAGATAATCAGAGGTGGAAGAAGTATTCAGATCCTTTACTGCAGTAAAAGTTCTCACACTGTGAAATGACTCCACTACAGTAAAAGTACTAATACACACTGTGAAATGACCACTACAGTAAAAGTACTAATACACACTGAGAAATGACTCCACTACAGTAAAAGTACTAATACACACTGTGAAATGACTCCACTACAATAAAAGTACTAATACACACTGTGAAATGACTCCACTACAGTAAAAGTCCTGCATTCAAAACTTACTGAAGTAAAAGTACAAAAGTAATAGCATCAAAATGTACTTAAAGTACCAAAAGTAAAAGTACTCTTTATGCAGAATGAACCCACCCAGACTGATTTATATGTTGTAAATATATTATTCTATTATTGGTATTGATGCTTTTGTGTAAGCAGTGTTTTAATTTGTAGAGACAGGGCCCATTTAATTTCTTAATATTCTGTTATAAGGTTTAATTTAAAAAAAAGTCTACTAACTTTAATTCATCATGTTTTTTTATGTTGAATCTTGACCTGTAAAGTAACTAAAGCTGTCAGATAAATGTAGTGGAGTAGAAGTATAAAGTTACATCAAATAGAAATACTCAAGTAAAGTACAAGTACCTCAAATTGTCCTTAAGTACAGTACTTGAGGTTTGCGGTTAATAAAGCCAGACTGGTTATGGAAAGTGTTGATTCTGGGCTGGATGTTGGCGTAGAGAGACTGGAGGCTGTGATTCAACCGTGACCATCCACAGGCCTTGTGGAGGAGGAGAACAAAGAGGGTTTCCTCGTCGTTCTCTCCACATTATGACTCACCAGATACACGCCAGATAATGGTGGGCAGACTAAAGTCAGTGTGGGAGGGTCTATTCTGGACTGTCCCTGCTGCCTCAGTGTCTCTGTCCTTCTTTAAACATTCACAGCTCCCCAGAGACAGCTCTTAAAGTGGACCATGTTTCCTGAGATGGTTCGTCTCTTCAGCCATTTCCTGTGACAGTTTAGGAAGAAGCCTGATACCCAATCAGGACTCTATATTTGGTTTAGGATGGTTGAGGAGCTGATGAGAGAGAATATATATAATATATAATATATAAATATAGAATATAGGGCGGCTGGATTTCTCTCTGGTTGTCTGCATGCAGAGTAGGGCTGGGTGATGTGGCCCTAAAACATTATCACCATATTTCAGGGTGTTTTTGCGAAAACTATATTCTTGATATTACAAAATACTGAAAAATATATATAGAAAATCTGATTTTTTTATCTGTATGAATAAATAAAAAAAACATTCAACAATATAAATCAATAATAAATCTTAAATGTAGTGTAAAGAGCAAATCTCAACTGTTGCCAAATACCAAAAAAAATACTCTTGACTATTAGCAAATAACAAAAAATAACCATCGAGGGGGTCTGGGGTCCCCGGGAGAAAATTTTGTCAATTTTTAAGTAAAATGCATAAATCTTGTGCACTTTGAGAGCCAAATGTGAGCAATCAGTACGTCAAGAAGTAGGAATGTTGCCAATATTATGATATGCATTTTTTTCACAAAAAATGGTAGCGGTATAATCGTGAACGATAGGACACGGCCCTAATGTAGAGTAACTTTTCTCTGTTTATCTGCTCGTCTTTTCAGTTTGTTTGAAGCCTGATTGAATCATTAAAATGCACTTCAAGTGGATACATGGTATCAGAGTTTTTCTACAAGCTTCAGACTTTTTAAACATGCAGCTTTCTTTCACTTAAAGATATAAAAGCTGTCCTTTTATCCTGATTTATAATGTGTTTCTGGCCTTTTGACAGGCTTGTGGAGAGTTCAGGACTCCCACTCTCTGCAGTGGCAGCTGATCCTCTGATATTCACCCTGACAGGGTCTCCTCTCCTCCTCTCTGCTCTCTGGAATCCAGAGGCTGTTAAACAAATAGTGAAATGGCACGTCAGCACATTCAGGCAGCGCTCAAACCCAGAACATTTTCCCTCCGAGTTCACAGGCGTCACGCCACCTGCTGGGTGAATATAAACCAGGAGAATCCAACAGAAATAAAGAGGACACTCAGTTTTAAGCGCAAGAAGAGATGTGGGTCTGTTGGGTTTTTAATAGTTTTTCCAGTTTTCTACTACTCTAGTTATTTCTTCACCTTTTATTTGTGACACTTTCTTAAAAATATAGACATAAAGCCACAAAAGGTTTTAATTATCTTTCCTCCCCAGGTGGTTATAAATTATCCAATTGTCAAATTGACCCATTTCAAAGTTTAAAAAAAAAAAAAAAAAGTTAAAAGTATCTTTTCATTAAAAAAAAGTAAAATTAATTCAAAAAAATAATACTCTTCGTCTTTCCAATGTAGATAAAAGTTTTAACATGCAATTTTTTAAAATGAAAAACAAGTGAATTATCCTTATTGAACCTGATCTTTGAGAGGTAAAGAACACTATTGCACTAAATATTGATTGAAATTGTTAGTAATGGAGTTATTAAGGAAATTTAAACAATGTTTATTAGGATGTTTTAGTTTCTGATACTTTTGGATAATTAAACACCTGCTGGGTGGAATATAAACCAGGATAATGCAGCAAAAATAAAGAGGACACTCGCTGGGTCTGTTGGTTTTTGAATAGTTTCTCCAGTTTTTCTAGAGAGTAATACAACACCCAGGACCTACCCTGTTAATTCCTATGTCCTTTTATATATAGCCTTTATTTAACCAGGTAAAAGTCTCATTAAGATTAAAAAAATCTCTTTTCCATGAGAGACCTGGCCAAGAAAGCAGCATAAAAAGAGACAAGTTACAACATTCAATCACAGTTATCATAACAATTAAATACAATTAAAAACAGATCCAGCATCACAACAACAGTGAAGGAGCCTCAGCAGTCACACTGACTTAGGGAAATTATTTCTTTGTCCTTTAGAATCTATTAAATTCACAGATTGTGATCAACTCAGACAATTTAAATTCCTTTAGTAAATAGTTCCATGATAAAGAGACGTAACTAAAAGCTTTCTGACCTAATTCAGTTCTCACTCTTGGCTCCAGCATCTGTTCAGTATTTGTAGACCATGTTGAGTTTGGTTTCCACACATTTATGAACACAGGTATGAGGGGAGAGGCCAAGAATAGATTTATAGATAAAAACTAACAAATGAGATAAAAAAAAAAACTAGCCAATGAGAGATGTAAACCAACCAATGAGAGATATAAACCAACCAATGAGAGATAAAAACTAACCAATGAGAGATATAAACCAACCAATGAGAGATATAAACCAACCAATGAGAGATAAAAACTAACCAATGAGAGATATAAACCAACCAATGAGAGAACCAATGAAAGATAAAAAGTAACGAATTAGAGATAAAAAATAACCAATGAGAGATAAAAAGTAACCAATGAGAGCCTGTGAACATACCAAGATGGCATGTCAACCGTGGCATTCATAACTATTTGTTTATATGTGGCACATTTTTTAAATATGGACAGAAAGCCACATAAGTTTTTATTTTGACTCAACATTGCTACCAAATGGCTCCCTGTGTTTATCACCTGCTCTCTTTCCTCCCCAGGTGGTTATAAACTGTCCAATCGTGAGAGGTCTGAAGTATAACCAGGCCACGCCCAACTTCCACCAGTGGCGGGACGCCCGGCAGGTGTGGGGGCTCAACTTCGGCAGCAAAGAGGACGCGACTCTATTCGCCAACGGCATGTCTCACGCTCTGGAGGTGCTCACCTCTATGGCAGATGCAGGTAAAGGAGACATTTTTAATGATTTACAGGATCTCAATCAATCAGAATATGATGAAAAGTCCATTTCAGTAGTTCAAGTCAACCAAGTATTGAGTCATATAGATGACAGACTGTTCAGAGGAAACATTTACATATTAAACAGACTTTTTAATATTGGTCTTTTGTAATATTCACATTTTTTTGAGACAGTGAATTTTAGGTCTTCATTAAATGTAAGCCATAATTATAATTAGAAGAAATTAAATAAAAGAAGACATGAAATGTTTCATTCTGTGTGTAATGGATCTATATAATGTGTTATTTTACCTTTTTGAATTTATTTACTGACATAAATAAACTTTCTATCATATTCTGTGTGTGGACGAAAGGCCAGAATTAATGAAAAAGCTCTCTCATCATGTCTGTCTGCCCGCTCCTCAAACTTTACACACTCATGAGGGCTGTTTCCACTACAGTCTAATACCCAGAATGAGTCGGTCTCACTCGCCAAAAAGGCCCTAATCTGAATACGAGCCGTCCTACTCTTGTCGGGACTTTTTCCGTCCCTGTAGAAGAGCAGGGCCGCTTTTCTCCCCTGAAAACAGCCTGGTTGCTGATTGGATAGAACACTAAGCAGGATGTGACGTAGTACTCGACGCCACAACAACACGTGACATTTATAAAAGCCGGTGAAGCAGTGTTGCCAACTTAGCAACTTTGTTGCTGAATTTAGCGACTTTTCAGACCCCCTTAGAGACTATTTTTCAAAAAAGCGACTGGAGACAAATCCAGCTACTTTTTCTGGTGTTATTGGAGACTTTTGGAGACTCGTTCTTACTCTTCTTAACGAGCCGCGGGGGCCAGAGGCTCTTCTTAATGAGCCGCAGGGCCAGAGGCTCCTTAAGAAGAGTAAGAAACGGACACTCTTTGCACAGTTAGTGATGCCGTTAATTCACGATCACGTTGTTTATGATCAGCGGAGACGCTGTGCATAATTAGCCATGCTGGTTTGTTTATGATCAGCTATTGACGTTGTGCACAGTTAGCGACGGCGGCAACAGTTGAGTCTCACGTATGTGATTACGGTCGAAACTGTTGCGAAGAGATTACGTGACGATGGAAAACCAAAAGTCACCTCCAAGGTCTCTAAATCCCTCTGGAGGCTAACTAGTAGTGGAGACACGCTGAGTGAGCAGACTTTAGAGAGGGCGTGGCCTGAGACTTTAGAGAGGGCGTGGCCTGAGACTTTAGAGAGGGCGTGGCCTGAGACATTAGAGAGGGCGTGGCCTGAGACATTAGAGAGGGCGTGGCCTGAGACTTTAGAGAGGGCGTGGCCTGAGACTTTAGAGAGGGCGTGGCCTGAGACATTAGAGAGGGCGTGGCCTGAGACATTAGAGAGGGCGTGGCCTGAGACATTAGAGAGGGCGTGGCCTGAGACATTAGAGAGGGCGTGGCCTGAGACATTTGAGAGGGCGTGGCCACTCTTTACCCTAGTGGAAACACGGCTATGGGTAGAAAAGGTGTGAACACCAATGAAAGGATGTAAACTGTTGGAAACAGTTCAAAGAGTGTCGTAAAATAAATCATAAATTAAGCTATTCATAGAGCGTTTAAATCCCTTCACAACAGTGTCTCATCCCAGCTTCTCTAATGTTTTTAATCTACATTATAAATGTTTTGTGTGTTGCAGGCTATGCGACCCTCCCCCGCCCCGTCTCCAACGGACCCACTCCAGAAGAGCTTGAACAACAGAGAAGGTACCTGCAGGCTTCCACTAGATGAATGCATTTATTTACACCTTTTATTTTATTTGGGAAGCATTTTGGATTTAGGCTTGATTCAGTAAATATCAGTACCGAGTCCAGCTGATAACCCTGACAACGTTGCCAGGTTTCCTCAGGCTGGATTCAGCACAAGAGATAAGAAATGACACTATTTGTTTAAAAAGTAGATTTTCTCTGGTATCAAGTAGTTTGACCTCGAGCTGAACCAAAAGTCATATCTGATATATTTAGGCTGAATATCGATATATATCCTGATATTTTTATCTCAAAGTGAGAGCAAATGTTCAGTCAAAGTCAAATCTGTAGTCTACTTAATCTGTGAATCAAGTAGTTTTATTGAAACCGTTTATTTAAGTAATGGTAAATGGACCTGCACTTATATAGCGCTTTTCTAGTCGCTTTGCGACCACTCAAAGCGCTTTACACTACAGACTGCGCTCATTCACCCTTTCACACACACATTCATACTGGTGGCAGAGGCTACCCTAAACGGTGCCACCTGCCACCATTGGGAATTCATTCACACACCGATGAACACAGCACATCGGGAGCAATTTGGGGTTCAGTATCTTGCTCAAGGATACTTCGACATGTAGGCTGCGATGGTCAGGGATCGAACCACCAACCCATCGGTTGGGGGCCAACCAACTCTCCCAACTGAGCCACAGCCGGTTATTAAGTGAACATTAATACTGTATAACAACAGGAGAACCTTTTTTTAAATCAAAGCTCCATAAAGCACATTTAAATAAAAAATATCTTAAATAAAATTAGCCTATGAAATAAAATAGGCCAATCTTTTTCTGAAATAAATATATTTATATGAGAAAAAGTAATGAAATTAAATAAATATAAAGTGTATGTATATATCTCTATATCTCTATTATCTCAAATTCCATGTCCAAATGTAGTTTAAATATAAAAGGACTGATTTAATATCCATTTCAGACCTTTTTCTGCTTCTTTTTTATTATTATTATTGCAGCTGTTTTCTGTCATTTAAATTGACAGAATTAAATTAAATTAATTAAACTCCGTCACAGTTTCTGCTATTAATAAACAGAATCAAATACAAAATAGCAATTTTGATCTCATATCAGACTGAAGCCATCAGTTCTAACCAAAGGGCTTTTTAATGTAAATATCCATATATATTTTTTTTTATGGATATATATTTCCCAGCCCTAGTTAGAGCGTGTCCTGAGAGGCCGTGTGAAGTTTGTGTTTGTAACAGAAACAAACTCTCCTCAGGGTTTAGTTGCATAACAATGGATGGCGAGTCAAGCTGTCTTGGCTTTGCTCTGGTCCTGTTGGCACCATATGTGGAGGATTTGACGGCATTAGGCTGATGGTGCTAAACCCTCCGTCAGCCCCTGGAGGTTAAAGGTTAAAAAGACTCAACATCCATCTACCTGTCTGTTTCTACCACCAGACCGCTGTGGTCTCACCCAGTGGTGGAAAGTAACTAAGTACATTTACTCAAGAATTGGACTTAAGTGTAATTTAGAGTTACTTGCTCTTTTCTTGAGTATTTACATTTTATATAACTTTATACTTTTACTCCACTACATTTAGCTGACAGCTTTAGTTACTTTTGCTGTCAAGATTTAACATAAAAACATGATGAATTTAAAATGATTAGACACTTTTTTGAAAATTATACCTCATAACTGTATATAAGGAAGTTAACCCATTAAGGCCTAAAGCACCTGGAAAAAAATGCCTGGAAAACCTATGGGTGATTTTCAAATTACCCCCTAAAACCTGAAGTTTTTCTGGAAATTCAACACATACCAAATAATATATTTGTCAGCCTCTGTAGCAGATAAAAATGAAATTCAAAAAGTATTTGAGAGCTTATACCCGTGGCTTTCATGCGAAGTTGAGTTTATTTGTCCAAACCTTCAATAAAGTTTTTTAAAAAATCAACAAACTCAGCAAATGTTACATTTGACTGAATAAAAAATCCTATGCATAATACTAATACATGCCCATTAGCAAGATGCAAACATGATATGACCACTGGAAGAACAAGACATAGTTCTCATTAGCCTACTGTAATAAAAAAAAAAAAAATATCATAATAATAATAAATAATAATAATACATTTTATATATTGCACTTTTCAGGGTACTCAACGACGCATAAAGTAATATAAGACATAAACAGTCATGATTTCTTATATCATCATCACAATCAATTAGCCTATTATTAATATTAATATATTATTAATAATATTATTATTATCTCCAGATGGCCACAAATCTGTCCGAGGGTTCAAAGTCCGCATCAGCAATTAAATCATCGGCGCTGTTTTCATCAGATCTCTTACGTCACTTACTGCTGAGCTCCTCCGCTATAGTCGTCTTCCGCCATGATTTAAAGTTCTGGAAAAGTCAGATGTTGCATTGTGACACTCCCACATGTATTCTGATCATGATTCTGATGCATTTCATTGTCCAAGAGATCGAAAATAGGTGGAAAAAAATACAAATACTACAAAATGACATATCCGCTGTCCCGGCCTTAATGGTAGAGTGACGCAACAGCGCTCCCGGCTTTAATGGTAGAAATGCGGTAATGCTTTCCCGGCGTCAATGGGTTAATATGAGCTCTGTCTTTATCAATGCATCAATACAAATAATGCAATAAAATATTTAGAGTACAATTACAATACGTACACTTTTGAGGTACTTTTACTTTGCTTGAGTATTTCCACATTTGTAACTTTATACTTTTACTTCAGTACATTTTAGAGGCAAATATTGAACTTTTTACTCCACTAAATTTATCTGACAGCTTTAGTTTCTTTACAGGTTGAGATTTGATATAAAAACATTATTAATGTAAAATGATTACACATGTTTATGAATTAAACCACATAAAAGTATATTAAATAGATTAAATTAGTCCTACATTGACAACAGTAAAATGCTGCTTATATAAATACATCAATAATAATAATGTAATAATATATTTATAATATATAAAAGAATCTGAGTGGGTCCATTCTGCATAACGAGTACTTTTACTGTTGATACTTTAAGTACATTTTGATGCTGATACTTTTGTACTTTTACTTCAGTAAGTTTTGAATGCAGTACTTTTACTGTAGTGGAGTCATTTCACAGTGTGTATTAGTACTTTTACTGCAGTAAAGGATCTGAATACTTCTTCCACCACTGGTCACACCATGCATGACAAGGCATTAACTTTTTAATCTCATTTAGACTGAAAGGTAATGTGTTAGACAGCAGGAGAGGCTCTGTGATTGGCTGGAGGGAGTGTCTGTCAGGTTCCTGTCTGTCCACTGGGACAGACAGGAACCTGACAGACACTCCCTACAGAGCCTCTCCTGCTGTCTGTCAGGTTACTCTGTCCCAGTGGACAGACTGGAGCTGAGACACATTAAAACCTCTTAAATCCAGCATGGATGCAGGTGTTGGGGGGATATAATCTCCATTAATGCTTTTAGCCCTCAGGCTATAGATTCACTATATTCACCAGCAGTAAATGGTTACAATCAGACCAACACACACACACACACACACACACACACACACACACATATATATATTGTGTGTGTGCTGCTCTGTATCCAGCTGCTGTAAGTGGCAGATGTGATGCGGCAGCAGCGAGGGAGCAGTTTGAACAGAGTGAGGCTGAATTAGGCCACAGTGTCCACTGTGGAGGTTTTACACCGTGTCCACTGTGGAGGTTTTACGCTGTGTCCACTGTGGAGGTTTTACACCGTGTCCACTGTGGAGGTTTTACACCGTGTCCACTGTGGAGGTTTTACACCGTGTCCACTGTGGAGGTTTTTACAGTGACGAGCTAATCAGGAGCTGTGAAATCCACCTCTTATTCTTTCACCAAAGCCGGTATATTGAATACAAATCCTGATTATAGCTCTCAGCAACACTGCCAAAAACTATAATTAGACGGAGATATTAAACAATGAATGTTGCAGATATAATCAAATAATCTGCAGGACATTTACACATTAATTGTGAATGTGTGAAAGCTGGAGCTGCTCGTCTCTAACTCTGGTTTATTTCATGTTAGTCTGTCTGACCATAAAATCCTAATTACATTTAGGAACTTTCTGCTTCATTTATCTGTCCCTGTTCATCCACTGATTTATTTTCGGCTTGTTTACATGTGTTTGTTGCTGACAGATGTGTTTGTTTGTTTGTTTGTAGGTTGGAGCAGCAGAGGCTGGAGCAGCAGGAACGGGAGCGCCAGGAGAGAGAGAGACAGGAGCGGGAACGTCAGGAGAGAGAGAGACAGGAGAGAGAAAGACAAGCTGCTGCAGGTCAGGAAACACCACTTAACTATAATACAGTCCGGTCATAATGATTCAGCTTAATAACTGAATGGAACTGCATCGTGATTAGATCATATATCGAGGTTTTCTGTTACACAATCATTAAATTGGTAATAACAAGCACAGACTCACTCAAATTGGAAAATCTGATCTGAGAATATCATTTGAAGATTGCCATTTTGTTTATAGAAGACATTACATAGTCGTGTAGCAAGAAATATTTACGTTTTCTGTATGTTTTTAAAAAATGAGTTTGTGATGTGAAGAGCTAAGTCGGATAGAGTCGGTAAGTTGATTCTAAATAGGTTGGTGTTAATCATTCCGCTCTGTTCCTTTTTCTTTCTTTTAGTCCCGATTCCTCCACCTCCACCTCCTGCTGGAGGCCCCGCTCCTCCACCTCCTCCTCCACCTCCTCCTCCTCCTCCAGGACCTGGTATCCCTCCCCCGCCGGGACCACCTCCCCCTTCCTCTGGAGGACCTCCACCAGCCCCACCCCTGCCTCTTCCAGGAGGAGGAGGAGGAGGAGGAGGAGGAGGTGGAGGAGGAGGAGGTGGAGGAGGAGGAGGTGGAGGAGGAGGAGGAGGAGGAGGAGGTGGACTTGGAGGAGCAGGGGGCTTGGCAGCTGCCTTAGCAGGAGCTAAACTCCGCAAAGTATCCAAGGTGAGTAACAAAACTGCAGTATTCTGACTGCAGTAACACAAAGGGTTAAACTGAGAAAAACTGCTTTAAAGTGTATTAACGTGTTTTAACTGTCGGCAACATGTGTTATAGGGAGATCTGTGATATGACTCTTATTTATTATGTATTGATGATGTAATATTTACGCTCAAAAGTCATGATGGTTTATTTGACCTTTGACACTAAAATGTAGTTCCTGTCTCTGGTTTTACTGTAGGGTTACTGTAAGGTTCTAATAGTGATGATAAACAGAGAGCAGGAACTATAATGTTGTTTAAAGTGTTTAACAACTCTATTCAAAGATTTGTGTATTTTTGACTTAATATTATAAAGTAATGTTATATTTTAGTCTTAATAAAATTTTATCTCACTTTTTTTACTTGATCACTAGATAATAATTTCCCTTTCAAATAAACTCATTATTTCTATTTTTCTAGTCTTCACTTTTCAACACAATGAAGAAATAAAAGGCTAAACTGTATCACAGTATTATTTCTCTGAAATGAAGCAAAATTAAAACCTTAAACTTTGTCACAAGATAAAACAGACATCAAGGACTTCATTTTTAGTTAAAACTCAATTTCTCCCAAAAATGTATTTACTGCAGTTAGACTCTGACTATTGGTCTCTGACAGTCTTTTGAGGGTAATGTAACCTGGACTATAGTTAAATATCTGATGTGCTCCTCTAATAATAATAATAATAATAATAATCTGCTGCTGTATTGATCCAATGTGAGAGTGAGCTATGATCCATCAGTGGTTATTGACTCGTTATTGATATCGTTATTGCTGTGTGCTCCTCAGCAGGAGGAAGGAGCTCCTGCAATCAGCAGAGCTGACTCCAGCCGCAGCAGCAACTCTGGAGGAGGTGGAGGAGGAGGAGGAGGAGGAGGTCTGATGGGTGAAATGAGTGCCATTCTGGCACGAAGGTGAGTGACATCATCACAAGATTGAAGTCAGATAAAATGTTTAATGCCAACTCTTAATTGTGCTTATTTTATTATGGCTTTTGTATAAAGTCGTTTTCATCTACTTTCCTCTTTGGACCAATAATGACATGACAAGTGTGAACTCCTCCTCTACTGAATTGTACATATTAGGAGGGTGCATATATTTAAAAAAAAAAAAAAACGCCTAACCCTAAAAAAAAATCTACCAAAACGTTTCTCAGCTTTTTCTTGTAGTATTAGATGTCCCTAATAACAGACTAAAAGTTGACTAAATCTAAATGTTCCAGATGGGCAGGAAGCCACCAACACTAGGCAAAGCCATATGAGAAAGGAGAAATAATAATAATAATAATAATAATAATAATAATTATTATTATTATTATTATTATTATTATTATTATTGAAGGGAAGCTGTAACGTGTCTGTATTGAAGGTGCTCATCAGGAAGTCTCACTGGAACTGATCACATCTTTGTGGTTGGAAATGTAATAATTAATACGAGTGAAAATCATAAAGTTCAATTAAATTTATGCATGTTATTCATTTTTCAGAATATATGCACCGTATATGACCTATATTAATGAGTAGGAAATGACATAAATACATGTCCAAAATGAACATATCTATTGGATCAAATAATCATCTAGTGATATTCTCAAGAGCTTTAAATGATTCTTTGACCCAGAAAATGTAGATTTTTGACTCTAAGATTGACCTTCTGAGTGGCTTGGAAGATATATTGGTTCTCATAGATTTTATATCCATCCAAAATGTAAACTTATGGTGATAGAGAGCATGTGGAGAAGACGTGTCCCCTTTATTTAGCTCCGCCTCCTGACTAGAAGGAGTGATGGTCATTTTAAAGACCTGGAGGTTTGAAAATGGAGCATTTGTTTGAGTCAGAAATTGTTAAACTTCTAGTATGTTTTTAAGTCCATCTGATACGACTGTAAACCACTGAGAAACCTTTTGGAAGAGTTTATTTTAGGGTGAAACCATATTTGCATGATAACTTGTGGTTTGTCTTCAGGAGGAAAGCTGCAGACACTGGAGAGAAACCTGCTGTGAAGACCCAAGATAATGTAAGTCACAGTTTTTCACATTAATTTTTATGTTGCGGTGTCAAAACCAATGTGGCCCGACACTGTAGGTGATGGATGAATCTAAAATAAAAGCATGTTGGTGATGAGTCACCACGTGGTTTCTGTCTGTTCTCTCCAGGATGATTCAGAGCCTCAAGGCCAAAGTGGTGAGAAACCAACACTTTAATCTTTCTTTGCTGCTTCTGATATTCATGTTGACTTCACAACAGGACTAAAGTCTGGAAGCAACATTCTGTTCTCAACGTCTTTGTTAAAAACCAGTGTGTATTCTCTGTATTTCTGGATGTGTTTACTACATGATCAGACTTTACCTTTATTGAATTGAACCATTTTCCTCCATTGACCTTTAGGTAAACATTGATGTTATCAGACCATTGGTGAATAAATGTTACCAAAAGAAAAGAAGGCTTAGTTTTTGGGTGGAGGAGATTTGGAAGAGTCACAACTTCAGTTCAAAAGTCAAAAACAAATCACAGTTTGCATTATTCACTTTAGCTCTTTTTTCTTTTTGCTTCCAAACTTTTGTCCTGTCGTGTAAAATACAAAGTGAAGGACAACAACTAAGGTTTTCTACATGTTCCTCTCCAGACACCCTGAGGAGACCGTGGGAGAAGTCGTCTATGACGAGGTAACAGAGCTTTGACTCATTTCATCACTAAAGCTTTCTCCCTCAGCTGACTAGAGTAGTTCTCCATCAGTGTGAACGTGTTAATCTGCCCGAGTGGTTCTGTGTGTGAATGATTCTAAAGAAGCAGGTGTGTGTTTCTCACTAACAGGAATAACTCCATCTCCAAGAGCATGGACTCCACCCCCCCATTGTCCCAAGGGTCCAGGTATTCATGCTGCCTTAGCTCCCCTTGCTTCTCCTTCCTCTTCAGGTTAGCGCAGCAGCACTGCAGCCTGCTGGGCTAGCGTAGCGCCCTCTAATGGAGCAGAAAGACATGCACCCACGGGACCAGCAGAGACAGGGAATAATAAGACAGAAGCTGAACTGTCATTAATGATTATTCTTCTCTTTTGAGTGCTGGGGTCGATGTTCTGCTCTTGTGGTAACCTTTGTATCTTTCTGAATTATTGCAAAGTTGATATCAGCTGAGAAAGGTAATGCAGACATGGAAAAAATGATTTTTTGTTTTTTTTGTTTTCTTCAATGTATGGTTCGTTTTAATGCCTGCTACAACTAAATGGATTTGTTTTGTATTTGTTTGGACAAATATAATGATGACAACAAAAATAGCTGGTAAGAGTTTAATTTAAGAGCTGATATCTACACATTTAACATGGTTTTATTGATCATAATTTTGGTTATTATCAATAAAACCATGTTTGCTCTCATCATTATATTTGTTCAAACAAATGAACCTTTAGTTGTACCAGACATTAAAATGAACAATAAATAGTTGAAATAGGCTGATCTAATATTTTTTGTATGCTTGGGAAGGTTAAGCCTCGTTGCATCTTTGGGTGTGTGGACGTTTCTGCAGCTTTCTACTCACTCTTCCTTCCTTCCTCCTCTGGTTCTCCTACTGCTGATGTGCTTGATTGACAGTCGGCCTGTCAAAGCAGTGCCATGGACCTTCTTGGCTTTTTCTTTTCCTGAAACACAGACATGAATATTTGTCTGTTTCTTGTCTTTATTATAGGCCAAAACCTGCAGGCAACAACAGCAATGATACAGGTGGGATGGATGACTCCGATTTAGAGAAAATGAAACAGGTGAGTTTCACACCAGAACAGCAACAACAATTCTTTATCTTATTTGATTTTATTGGTGCAAAGGACAGAACACAAAACAGAAGTGGTGACACACTGTACATACATACATACATACATACATACATACATGCATACATACATGCGTACATACATACATACATACATACGTACATGCATACATACATGCGTACATACGTACGTACGTACGTACGTACATACATACATACATACATACATACATACATCAGTGGCGGGAGGTGCATTTCACACTTAGGCCTTCAGTGATGTCCAACTTAGTCAATAAATACCTTTCATTATGCCAGCATTTATAACACCAGGACTGGAGAGTAGTTAGAAACACACTTAAGCACTACTAGGCATTGCATCACCTCAGTTGTGTACAAAATGGGCTATTATCCGGCGCATTTTAAAAATCAACAATACCGCATCAGCAATTAAAACATATCTGATATGCTACTGTCAAAACTTAAAAATAAAAGGGTCTTTAAAATTATCTTTCCAAAAAGTTTTATTAAATGAGTCCACAAAGAATATGCAAGCTTTAACAAGATTGTACAATAAATTGCAAAATCGCAGTTTAATATCAGAAAGACACTAACAAGATGGCCATACTTTGGCGACAGCGACACAATAAACAAGTCTCTTTGTGAAAAAACGTTTTCATGTCAAAACGTGACGTATCACGACTTTCTGTGACCTGTTGTTTTGAGTACAACCACACAGCTGCGCCAGTGTGCCAGATTATTTACATACCGTTAACAGTCCCGGGTGTGACTCTGTTGATCTGCATAGCACTGCCGTGGCTCAAACTAGTAAGTATCCATATCCAATCACAGGACGCGTAAATGTCACATTCAACGTGAGGCCAGCTAGAGGGCCTTACTGACACAACTCGTGATCTGATTGGCTATCGCAACTATCTATCAACTGTATTTGCCCGTTCACTTACAGTGCACAGACGCCCGCATTGTTGATTCTGAAGGCCCAGGCAGATTTCATACAGCCTGGCAACATAAGATAGCTGAATTCTGATTGGATAAAGACTCTAACCTAAAAACAACAGCACTGGAAGGAGCATAATATGACATGAGGAGAATATGAATACTTTTAGATATTTAGGGAAAGTAAATGAAAAATTAAATTGACCTTTATCATAATCATGATCATGATTTCTGGTTATATTAGGCCAGCAGAGAAGGCCTTGCTGGCCCTGACGGCCCACCACTGACATACATACATACATGCGTACATACGTACATACATATGTACATACGTACATACGTACATACATACATACGTACATGCATGCATGCATGCATACATATTTACATGCATGCATGCATACATATATACATGTACATATATACATGCATGCATACATACATACATGCATACATACGTATATGCATACATGCATACATATATACATATATGCATGCATGCATGCATACATATATGCATACATGCATACATATATATATACATATATACATACATGCATACATACATACATGCATACGTACATACATACGTACATACATACATGCATACGTACATACATGCATGCATACATATATACATACATGCATACGTACATACATACATACATACATACATGCATGCATGAGTGACAGTCGGGACTGATGCAGCGTCTGCTATCACAACACAGTTAAAATAAGTACGCCATGCATGTAAACTAAGGTTGAGAGTAATCAGATTACAGACCTACTATACATTTACATGGATATACAGTTACCCAGTAGCTACACTGCATTAAAAACATCCTATTGCCTGCATAACTCTGACTAAGCTGGTTACTAGTGTTTCGACTATTTAAAGCAACATGGAACAGTTTGTTGTGTTGGTTTTGGCGCCTCCACGTGGATAACAGCAGTTATCGCTACCTCCTGCTGTGAAGATCTTGATCTGGATAGTATTTGTTTTGGAAGCAAGTGAAAGAAATATGCAAATATTATCTCTGTTTACATCCGAACACATTAGACCTATAATAGGCCTTCTGTATTTTTCTATATCATAAATGTCATACACCACTTATATATTTGAACATTTTTATTCATTGATGTTCATACTACTACATGCAACAACCTATTTAACTTATTTAACATGATAAAATAGGTTTTCTCCAATGTGCAATATCTGTAAAAATGCAAAGTACTTTCAGGAAACAAAGAAACACCAAAAATACTTATTAATAATAAATGCCAAGAGCAGAAATGTATGTATATAGTGTATAGAATGTATGTATATGTCTTATTTTTATATTCTTTATTCTGTCTTCTATATCTTTGTGTCTGTATCTTGAGCTGCTGTGGCGACTATATAGTATAGTTTTTTATCAATCCCTCTTCAATGACCATGATAATTTTGGGAGAAATTCTGAGATTATAATGGGTGTGTATTGCACGGAATGTTCGTGTCAGAGTGTGTGATGTCATCGCTCAGAGTGTAGAGGGAGAGAAAAAATTGTCAAAAAATAAATTTGAAAACTGCGCTCCAGACCGCAAATTCCACTTTACAGAAATAATTTATACATAGAAATGTAGGAAAATTTGTCTTCTCACTCACAATCCTCTGGTAAAGCTGTCAGAGTTATAGTTTGGGCGTACGACGCAAAGATGATCCACCAACACCACCAACAGCCTCATTGGGTCCCATATTAAAAACGCAGGAAGATTTCGAAAAAAAGGAAGATGGAACAGTTTTTTTAGATCGCTCTAACAAAGCTATTTTTAAATTTTTCTTTTAAAAAATCATATGTAGACGTTCAGGAAGAACTCGGGACGCTCAAAGTGAAGTCGGAACAATGATAGGTATTATGGTTTTGCCAAAAATGCTTTCTGTTCGAGGCCAGAAATTCGAGTCTGTCCACCTCTGCTGTCACTCTTTCGGAACATCAACAGCTGCAGTTAATTCTGTTGATTGCTTTGATCTGATTGCCTTTGATCTTTGATGTGATTACAGTTACAGATACACACACACACACACATGCACTAAAGTGTGCACACTCCTCACACATGCATACACATGCTTCATACACACACATACAGGTAACTTTATGTGATTTTACTTACACCTACACACACGCACACACACACACACACACACACAAATTTTGAGGTTAAAGGGCATAGTTTGAAATCTCTGAAGAGTCTCATCATAGTGTACACACACCGGCAGTAGCCCCCGTGGCCCTTTCAAAATTTCTCGTCTGTTTTCCTGAGAGTACTTTGCATTTTACAGATATGGCACATTGGAGAAATCATATTTTAGCATTATATATTCTATCAAAATGATCTGCGGAGGAAGGAGAGGGCGAATTCAGGATCAGTTTTAAATCCGTCTGCTGAATGAGTGACCAGGGTTGACTTTTTAAACTGAGACTGTTTCATAACCTGTTAAAAGCTCCTTGCTTTAATTACTGACTGCTCTGTTTGTCAATATTAATATTCTGCAGGAGATCCTGGAAGAGGTTCGGAAAGAACTACAAAAAGTCAAGGAGGAAATTATCGGAGGTGAGATTTACTTTTTTTGAAATTCTAAACATTTTAATTAGATCCAAATATAGTGGCAATAACAATAATTTTCTTTCATAAGAATCTTAGGAGTCCTTTTTTTCATTTATTTATATTAAATCATTATGCCCATTTCCGCCAATGGGCATATTTGCTCTTTTGACTCAGTACAAAAAAACTAGTCACTTGGTGTCTCAGAAATAATGAGAAACTCTCAGAATAATGCTATTTTCTTGAAGTATCTTGTTTTCTCAAAGTAATGACTTATCTCTTAGTATTTTAGAAGAAAAACAGAAAAAATACTTAGCATCTCAAAATAATGAAACGTTGTTGTATTGTGAAGTATTTTAAGAGTTTTTGAAGTAATTAGTTGTAGAAATATTCTCATTATAATGACTATCTTTTTTTCTTAGTCTGATCCTATTACTTGGTACTTGATGCTTGTTTTCTTCTCCTCTTCCACAGCTTTTGTTCAGGAGCTGCAGAAGAGAAGCACATAGTTGTGCCGAGCGTCAGGTGTAACGAGGGATGAGATAGATAGAGGGACCTCTCCTCCACTCTGCCCTCCCATGTAGCCCAGGGATTTCCCTTTCTCTCCTACACATTTTCTCTTTTCTCTCTCTCTTATTACACCAACACGTGAGCATACTTGCTTATGTGTACATCATGCATATTCACTTCATGTAAGCGGTAACCCAGGGAGCCTCCTCGCGTCGCCATCCGTCACTTTTCACCATCACTCACTAATATTAGTGGCGGTGATCCCATCTCTCCCATCTCTACCATCTCTCCCATCTCTCCCCCGTTCATTCATCCCGTCCCCTCGTCTCCTCGGTGTCCATCTGAACCAACTCGGAGCACACAGCCACACTGTAAAAAGGTCTAAAAACCAGATAAAACAGTAAAACATAGGGAAATGATCTTGCTACATGGACAGATAATTTACCTTGACAAGATTTCTTAAATTAAGATTATTAAATCTAGAAATAAGCATGTTGAACACCTAAAATAAGAAATTAACTCTTAAAACCAGATAAATGATCTAACACTTCTAAATCTTAAGTTGTTTTTTTTATCTTGGTAAGAACCAAATAATCATCAGGTCACTCTGCTCGGGCCAGTTCATCACTGCTGGCAGCTTTAATTTATCTGGTTTTAAGAGTTAATTTATTATTTTAAGTGTTCAACATGCTTATTTCTAGATTTAATAATCTTAATTTAATAAATCTTGTCAAGGTAAATTATCTGTCCATGCAGCAAGATGATTAGTGTTTTATCTGGTTTTTAAACCTTTTTTGCAGTGCAGCCACAGTTGCTCTTCCATTGGTCATCATGTACACTCATCATAACCCTCTTTTCTGCAGAAATCCTGCTACTTGTGTCTTCTCCCTTCTGCTATCAGACGCACCATTTACTGATAGAGCAGTCTTCAGTATTCAGGGACAACGTATAAGTCACATTTACTGTAATAGCAAGATGCTGGGAGGCTTGTTCTCTCTTTCTCAGTTGGCAAACAATAGTTTAACCTCAAACACTGCTGTGGGTAGGTTTGTTCAGACATCTGCTGTTAGGTTATTGTCTCTAATGGTAGTTAGAGGTGGAACAACAACAATAATGGAGGATGGATCAGAGACCCCAGCTCCCTGACTACTGCAGTCAGGTGGACTTTCAGCTCCCAGCAACTAAAGAACTAAAGAACTAAAAGAGCACAACACAAGCCTTCACTGCTGCAGAGAGGAAGAGGAGACAAGCAGAGGGACTCTGATGGACAACCTGAGTGTGTTGTAGTTTTATGATGTGTGAGAAATGTATTCTCTTTGCATTGCACTTGTTCCAGAGGAAGTGTGTCTGTGTGCCACACTGCCTTGACAGACTATTCCCTCTCACTCTGAATGAGATATTTGTTGGCCGGCGCTCCTCCACTGTTATTATTTTCTTCCATTCTAGCTATGTTTTCTAACTCTGAAACATGAATAATGGCCATGATGAGGTCAATTAATTTGGCCATGACCAACTGCCTTGAGAATAAATATATAAATATATATATATATAAGGAAAAATATATATTTGTTTTGAGGGAAAATGTTAGCAAAAATGAAATGGTGTTTCTATTTTAATTGAAATGACTGGTGAATGGGGATTTTGTTTTCCTTTTTTTTCAATGATTGTTTTCTTATGAAATGTTATTTTGGGTTTACTGTTTCTTTTTTCTAATAGAGTCTAGGCTTTTTACACTGAAATATTAAGAAAACAGCTTAGAGACACTGGATTAGAAATGCCTTTATAGTCGAATACAGCTGCTTCTTGAAATGCATTTTGTTGTCTTGACTCAACTTTTTGCTTCCTGTTGCAGGTTTTCTTTGAATTAAGATGAATTCATTTTATGAACTCTGGGCTGTATTGCACAAAATTTCTTACACTGAAATCCAAACTCCTCTGTTAATTTGTTAATTGGATACTAGGGATGCACTGATTGTAACAAAAAATAATATCTTTGATGATACAGATGTTTTTTGTTGTTTATTTTGTTTTTTATATATTATTTTGTTTGTCTTCATTATAAAAAATTAACTGAACTGTTTTAACGGACTGTTTTGTCCAAGTCTGACTGCAAACAACCCTCACAACATATAGCCTGCACAAAATTAATGCAACATACAGTCATGGAAAAAAATGATTCGACCTCCTTGTTTTCTTCAGTCTCTTCTTCATTTAATGTCTGGTACAACTAAACGTTCATTTGTTTGGACAAATAAAATGATAACAAAAATAGCTTTCCATGATTTTTCTTGATAATCACCAAAATCATCATCAATAAAACCATGTTAAATGTCTAGATATCAGCTCTTAGATTAAACTCTTATTAGATATTTTTGTTATCATTATATTTGTCCAAATAGATGAACCTTTAGTTGTACCAGACATTAAATAATTTTTCCATGACTATAAGATAAACATTGGCCACTGCAGTCAGTGAATGTCCCGTATATCGGCCGATACCGATGTTCAGCAGATATATCGGTGCATCCCTAGTTGGAGAACCTTTGAATCATAGGTGGCTTAGACATTTTATAAAACAGAAAAAGCATCTTTAAAAAATAAGATTAAAATGTTGTTTTATAAAAACAAATGTACTTAGGAGATCTCTTTCACATTAGATGACCAATTTAAGCATTTAAATTGCTTGATTACTTTGACTAATTAATTGTATGGGAAAAAAATCTTAGAAGGGTTAATAGTTGGACCAAAGCTTTAACAATACAGTCATGGAAAAAATTATTAGACCATAGTTTTCTTCAATTTCTTGTTCATTTTGATGTCTGGTACAACTAAAGGTTCATTTGTTTGGACAAATATAATGATAACAACAAAAATATCTGATAAGAGTATAATTTAAGAGCTGATATCTAGACATTGAACATGGTGTTATTGATAATAACCAAAATCATTATCTATAAATAAGTGCATCAAAATAATTGAGACAATCATTAGCAATGTTAAAAAAAATTAATTAATAAATAAATTATATATATTATCACCTATTTGGAATGTGAAGATACATTTTGTACATCCGTAAACTTTTTATCATTTTAAGAATATTTGCATTTTTAATTACATTAAGAACTTTATCTTACTTTGACTTTTCAGGCTTATAATCATGAGCTTATCCTGCCATCTGGTGGTCACACTGCGTAATGACACCCCGTGATTTCTAAAAATGGTATTTTGTGTTTTTTTTGTTTATGTTTTTTTTAATTTAATCTTTATTTATACAGGGAATCACTATGAAACACTGGGTCTCATTCTAAACCGAGACCTGTTGAGAACATGCAGCACAAAGTAATGCTCCCTATACATCAGAAGACTTTAAAAGATTTGGAAAAGTCTCCTGGAAAACTATGGTGGCCGACTGGACCAGGAGGCTGGGTGGGTAAGAACACAGTCGACCCTCTCAGCTGTGGAATCCCCCTCACCTAACTGCATCACACAGGGAAAGGAGAGCAGCTCTGTGTGTTATTTACTAGGCTACTAGCCTTTAAGTTGCTGTGTCTTTGGGAATACGAGCCGAGGTTGGCTTAGCAATTATAACACACATCATGTCACCTGTTTGAGATGTGTTATCTTTGTTCTATGAAGTCACATGTGGACGTTTATTCTGTTTTGTTTCTTACAGTATTTTTCCTGTATTGGGATGAGATCTTATCTGGTTTTTCATAAAGTTTCTATGTGGACTAAGTCCAGATTGTGACACACATCCTCAGTAGTGGACCCCAGGATCACTGGGTGTTTCGGCCATTTCTCACTAGACACCCTCACCTGAGGAGAGGTCCAGCCAAGGTTGATCAAACCCTGGTGTGTGTCCCAAGCCAATTGGGTGATTTTGTTGTATTAGATTTATTTACCTTAATTTGATCATTTATTATTTCCTTTATATTATTTTATTATTCATTATATTTGATATTGTATTTGATTTCATATTTGCTTTATATCGTTTTCTTATTTCTTTTATTGAGTTTAGAGATTGCAATGCCCTTAATAGGGATTTTTTTTATAGGTGAACCGTGCCATCTGCTGGTTAAAGTCTGTACTGCGCCTGCATTATTCCACAGGCAGAGTTTGAATGGAGTTTTCAACAGACACGCTACATAGATATTGCAGAGTGAATTCTGCCCCCTGCTGGTAAAAGTTTGTATTACACCACATTTTTTTAACATTTTATTCCTTAATTGAATTTATTTTTAGATTCATATATTTATATTTAACATTTATAGACACATTATTTTACATTGTATTACTGAATTGAATGTATAAATGTATACTTACCTTTTACAGACAGTTTTTATAAATTTATAAATTAATCAAATTATTTTTATAATTTTATGTTTATATTTACCTTTTACAAACATTATTTTACATTGTATTACTGAATTGAATGTATAAATGTATACTTACCTTTTACAGACAGTTTTTATAAATTTATAAATTAATCAAATTATTTTTATAATTTTATGTTTATATTTACCTTTTACAAACATTATTTTACATTGTATTATTGAATTAAATGTATACTTACTGTTTATTCAGGTTAAAATGTTCATGAGGAAAGCCGAACTGCGGTCCCACCGGCCTGGAGGCCAAACACTCAGACATGTCACCACATCACCCAACAGGATTACCAAACAAAAACAGGACACAACACAAGTCAAATTAACTGAGTATTAAAGACGGATCAAGTAACATCACTATGGAGGATATAAGATATTGAAATGTGAACATAACTGTGTGACTGTGTTACAATATATTTTATACAGTGTATGGTTACAATATATTTAAAGTTAATATACGGTAGTATCCTGTAAACAAAACAAAAACAAAACGTTCCTTCAGGCGTCCCTCGATGTCCTCTGCTCAGTTCAAGTTCCTTCATTGTGATACTGGTAAATGTTCTATTACCTTTTTACTGGATGGTCCACCTGGCCTGTTTTTAAAGCCCTTCACACTCACCATATAGTCTGAAATGTCTCATCATGTGGGCAGGCGGTAGAAACAGGTCCGTTTGTCTCTGAGTCCATCTCTTCAGCATGGATACGATGCAACATGTCAAAGGAAACCAGACTTAGAACTGATTAATGCCTTAGCCAAAACGGCTCCTCATTACGCTAAAATTTGGTTCACCTAATCCCCTGACAGACTCCCCCTACCAGCATTCTGCTATGCAAAATGTAAATGAATGTACAATAATAATATTTCTCAAACTGACTACATATTAAACACCTGTCTGTTCTGTCATGCCATGGTAGCATGCAGCTGCTCACTGATCACCTTCAGGATTTCACTTCTGTGACAGTTACCAGTTACCATGTTTATTATTTATGATCAAGAGAAGTCTGGACTTCAGACCGGCCCTGGACTCATCCTGAGCCTTTAACGTAGTGGGGATAGCTGCAGGTCATTTAAGGACATTTTAGCATTTGGTGTGAGTGGTTGTTTCTCCAAAGCTCTCCTGACATTCCTCTAATGTTGAGAGTCTCACTTCCTCCTTCATACACCACCAGCAGCTCCTGAGAGCTCTTTGTTCACTGTGTATACACTTCCTGTCTGTGCAGAATTAACTGGGCTGGTCATATTCAGATCCTGGCAACTTTGATTTGTTGTAATGTGATTTTCAAATCAGGCCTTTTGTTTGGTCTAGTTTTCTCCTTTGTTCTGGTGGGACAGGTGGCTCAGTTTTCAGGTATTTATTTCTGTTATTTTCATAGGGTCTGGTTTGTTGGCAGAAGGGGTTCTCTTGGATCCGCCGACCCATTGAGGGTTGGTCCAAGGGTTCCCCTTTCTTTTATTGATTTTGCCCTCCAGACCTTTTGTTTATTTCTTAGTTTTGATTCCCTGTGGGTTGTTTTGTTTGAATCCTTTGTAATAAATCATTGTTTTGCATCCATCCTGACTCTGGTAATTATGTTAGATCCCTTTATTGGGAGCCTTAGGTAGGGGGTCGCAACATCATTTGGGGGCTCCTCCAAACTTAATGCCATGTGGTAGCGGAGGTAGGAGGACATTGATCTGAGTGAGAGTTTTCTTTGTGATGCTAGGGGTTCAGATTCTGACTGTAAAGACTCAAGTTAAGGAGCTTTTCCTGAGGTTGAGCATTTCTCTCTTTCTCGTGAGCAGAAGATGCGACTTTGGCAGCTTTGTTGGAAGTTGCAGAAAATGGAGAGAAAGTTGAATCTTTATCAACAGGTTAATTTGTGAGAGATAGGTTGCTCATTTGAAAATGGATGCCACAGAGTTTCTCTGCTGCAGATGACTGGAGAGTTGTGACTCAGATTGTAGTTCCATGTTAGCCTGGCTAACACCAGACTAATCTCAAATGAGATCTAGTCTGGAAACCAGCCGTTCATTTCTCCGTAGAGGAGGTGTGGTTTACGATCCTCCGGAGCCGTTTATTGGTCGCTAAGAATGTCTATCAAAGCGTCTGTAGGTAGCTCTTAGCCAATCAGATCAGTTATACCAGATGACGTATGTAGAGCAACAGAAATTGATGTTTGTTGTGTGTGTGTCTGTGAAAGAGTGTTGCTTGCTGCTTTTTGCTTCTCCAGTTCTCGCTTTCTGCAAGATTATTTATTTTCACGCTTTATTCCCCCTCATGTCATTCAGCCACACACATCCACTGATTTTATGGACAATAAACAAGCTGCTGCGGGTCTCTCGGCGGGACAGCGGAGCCGCCGAGAGACCTTTCACCTTTCAACTTTGGCTCTAAACTATTTAAAACACCATCTACAGCTAAAGAGAGTTTCGCGTCTGCAGCAGCCATGTTGGATCCGTAAGAAAACTACAAGCTTCCAAGTGCCGAGTAGTACGCGTCATCGTCTTGCCGTCCCTCCCCGCTCTGTGATTGGATCCCTAAAACATCCTCGGTGGCCGACACTCTCAACTCTCAAGGATGTAGATTGTTAGATACAATATAAACACTGTTGAGAGTGTGTTCAAACATAGAGTAAAAGGTGAAGTTAGCAGGTGAGGAGAGACATGAGGGGACAGCTATTGAAGCCACTCTACTCTTTGGTCTTCACTTTGTTTTGTCTGGGGAGCCTGCTGACCACTCTCACCTGGCACATGTTGGACTACAAGTAAGTGTGTGACTATTACTTCCAACCACCTATAGAGCAGTCTGGAAGGTTTTTGTATGTTGTGTGTTGGAAATGTGTTAGTAGAGGAAAAAGATAAAGAGACATTGTCTTAGAGTTATGAAAGGCATTAAGACAAGGGCGATAGAGGGTGATTTAACAGTTGATGTTGAGAAGATTTTTGAGACTTTTTTTGTGCACGCTGACAGTCTTTCTTCACTTCTGCTCACTTCTTAAATTTATTTTTAACCAGGAATGTGTGAATACATCTCATAAGCCAACATGTTTATCTTTGCTTCAGTATCATGATTAGTCTCACAATACGATACTAGCAGCAAAATTTTCATTTGAAAAACATCACTTCAATATGTAACAACTAACATGTTTTTGTTAAAATTTTGTTCTTATTGAACCACATAGTTGATTGCATGAAAATATCTACTGGTTAAATGTTGATATAATTAAGATAGCTTTATGTAATTAATCTACACATAAACAAACAATACAGCACAAAGAACAGAAATTCCTTTTTAATGAATGTAAACAAAATATAACGTGACCTCTGATGAAGTCATGTAGGTCCAGGTGTGGTTTTGTTACAGGAGGGGAAGGTGTTAATAAACCCATCTGCTTCTCCTTCAGGCTGATAGCATATAGGCATTGTTTAGAAAAAACAGGAAAAAAAAGAATAAGAAAAAAAAAAACTTTTTGTGAACTATGTTAATTTTTAGTTTTTTTTGCTCTCAGTGCCATTGAGATTATCTGGTTTCTCTGGCACAGGAAGGTTACTCACCTGTCCTGTTTCTCTCTGTTTCCCTCCACAGTGATGACGAACCTTACAGACTTCCTTGTCACAGGAAAAGCCCTTCTGAGCTCTGCAAAGGCTGCAAGTAAGAACAAACACTCCCTGCTTTTCCTCAACTGACTGCTTGTTCTTGCCTTTATCAGATGAAGTCAAGCAGTATGACAGAGATTCTACACCTGACTGTATTTGGATGTGTGTGTGTCACAGGGAGGTCATCGACAAAGTAACACAGAAATGTTGGATCTCCATGCAGACAGGAATCTGTGTTATCAGTGTGATTTACATGGAATATGAAGCCACACCTAAGAAACGTATTTAAACAGTTTGCTTTCTGATATAATAAGACCATATGGTCTTCCCTTTTTTATTATAACATGTCTAAAGGTCATGTTAGTTCAGGAAAAACAGAGGGTTTGTCTTCACTTACCTTGGGCAAGTTATGGATTTAAAATTCTTAATTTAAACAAGAATTTTTTTCTTTTTTCTTTCTTTATTACTTGAAGAAACAATTCAATTCACTTTTAATGTCTCTGGCAACTTGAAGTCAGCGTAAACACTTTTAGCTGACTGTATGTTTAACAAAGGCAAGGCAAGGCAAGGCAAGTTTATTTGTATAGCACAATTCAACACAAGGTAATTGAAAGTGCTTTACATAAACATTAAAAACAGCAAGACACAAGTGAAAACAGTGAAAAATGTCAAAACAGGGAAATAGAAATAAAAATATAAATAAGATAAAATAAGATACAGCAGGATAAGAAAATAGATAAAATAATAAAAAGCACAAGTCAAACATTGCATAGTTAAAAAGTAAGGGCAGTAGAGTAGAGCAGATAAGTGTTAAAGTTAAGAGTACGCTGCAGTAAACAATAGTGTTTTTAGTCCTGATTTAAAGGAGCTGACCTCACATCTACAGGTAGTTTGTTCCACAGGTGAGGAGCAGAATAACTTAAAGCTGCCTCACCCTGCTTAGTTCTTGTTCTTGGGACACGCAACAAGCCAGTTCCAGATGACCTAAGGGGTGTGGATGCTTCGTAGAGAGGGAGCAGATCAAGCATGTCATTTGGTCTGAGACCATTCAGTGCTTTGTAGACCAGCAGTAAGATTTTAAAATCTATCCTCTGACTCACAGGAAGCCAGTGTAGTGATTTAACCCATTAAGGCCTAAAGCGCCTGGAAAAAAATGCCTGGAAAACCTATGGGCGATTTTCAAATGACCCCCTAAAACCTGAAGTTTTTCTGGAAATTCAACACCTACTAAATAATAGATTTTTCAGCCTCTGTAGCAGATAAAAATGAAATTCAAAAAGTATTTGAGAGCATATACCCGTGGCTTTCATACGAAGTTGAGTTTATTTGTCCAAACCTTCAATACATTTTTTTTTTAAATCAACAAACTCAGCAAATGTCACATTTGTCTGAATAAAAAATCCTATGCATAATACTAATACATGCCCATTAGCAAGATGCAAACATGATATGACCACTGGAAGAACAAGACATAGTTCTCATTAGCCTACTCTAATAAAAAAAAAAATATATATAATAATAATAATAATAAATAATAATACTACATTTTATATATTGCACTTTTCAGGGTACTCAACGACGCATAAAGTAATATAAGACATAAACAGTCATGATTTTATTAATTATTAATATTAATATATTATTAATAATATTATTATCTCCAGATGGCCACAAATCTGTCTGTTCTTCGGTGAAAATATGTCGTCTAAAAACATATTCCTCATCCATAAATGCCGGTCGATTGGTTCCGAGGGTTCAAAGTCCGCATCAGCAATTAAATGATCGGCGCTGTTTTCATCTCTCTTCCATCACTTACTGCTGAGCTCCTCCGCTATAGTCGTCTTCCGTCATGATTTCAAAGTTCTGGAAAAGTCAGATGTTGCATTGCGACACTCATCATTCACTCATCATCATGATTCTGATGCATTTCATTGGCCAGGGGACCGAAAATAGGTGGAAAAAAATACAAATACTACAAAATGACATATCCGCTGTCCCGGCCTTAATGGTAGAGTGACGCAACAGCGCTCCCGGCTTTAATGGTAGAAATGCGGTAATGCTTTCCCTGCATCAATGGGTTAAGGACCGGTGTAATATGGTCCAGTTTCCTGGTGTTTGTGAGGACTCTGGTGGCAGCGTTCTGGATCAGCTGCAGCTGCCTGATTGATTTTTTGTTAAGACCTGTGAAGATGCCATTGCAATAATCCAACCTACTTAAAATAAATGCATGGATAAGTTTTTCCATGTCTTGTTTTGACAGAAGCCCCTTCATTCTAGCTATGTTTTTCAGGTGATAAAAGGCAGATTTAGTGATAAGCTTTAGATGGCTGTTGAAGTTCAGGTCTGAGTCAATAATTACACCAAGATTTCTGGCTTGATTTGTAGCTGTCAATGACATAGAGCCAAGGTGAGCGCTGATCTTAGATCTTTCATTTTTAGGGCCGAAATGATCACCTCTGTCTTCTCTGCATTTAGCTGGAGAAAGTTCTGGCACATCCACTCACTGATTTGATGAATACAGTTACTCAATGAGAGTAAGGGACTGTAGTCATGTGAGGACACTGAAATGTAGAGTTGTATGTCATCGGCATAAGTATGGTAGGAGATGTTGTGATGTTCAATAATCTGAGCTAGCGGTAGCATATAGATGTTGAATAGAAGCAGCCTGAGAATGGACCCTTGAAGAACCCCACATGTGATCTTAGTTCGCTCAGACTCATGGTTTCCAATTGACACAAAAAAGTCCCTATCTTGTAAGTAAGATTTGAACCATTGTAGCACAGTGCCGGTGAGCCCCACCCACCGTTCCAGTCTGCTGAATAGTATGTTATGATCAACTGTAAGTAAAACCAGAACAGAGGATTTGCCTGCATCAGTGTTCAGATGAATATCATTTAAGACTTTGTTAAGTACAGTCTCAGTGCTGTGGTGTCACCGAAATACAGACTGAAATGTGTTAAAAATATAGTTTTGCATCATAAAAGCATGAATTTGCTCAAAAACAACCTTTTCAATGATTTTCCCCAGAAATGGCAGATTTGATATTTGCCTATAGTTACTAATTGTTGTGGAATCCAGATTTGATTTTTTAAGAGGTTTTATTACTGCAGTTTTCAAAGCCTGTGGAAACTGTCCTGCTTGGAGAGAAGTATTTATTATCTGCAGTACATCCGGAGCTATACAGTTGAAAACAGTTTTAAAAAGGTTTGAAGGCAGAATATCAAGGCAGCAGGTTGTGGGCTTTAATTTTGAAGCCGTTTCCGTTAGTGTTGTGGTGAGGCTAAAATGTCCTAGCTTGACTAGAGGATGGGAAGGCACCAGTGTTATCATTCCTGAGCTGGAGCTGCACACTGCTTGTCTTATCTGTAATATTTTGTTTGTGAAAAAGGCTGCAAAGTCATTGCATAACTTGTTACACAGCAGTTTAGGAGGGACTGATGCTGTGGGATTTGTCAGTCTGTCTACTACATAAAAAAAGTGTGCGGGGAATTATTACAGTTTCTATTGATAATCTCTGAAAAATATGACTGCCTTGCATTCTTCAGTTCCTGATTATAGTTGCGAAGACCCTCTTTATAAATGCCGTAATATACCTGGAGTTTGTTCTTTCGCCACCTGCGTTCTGCTTGTCTACATACTTTTTTCTGTGCTTTAACCAGTGTGGCGTTTCTCCAGGGTGACTTTTTCCTTCCTGACAGAACTTTGGTATTAATTGGGTCGATAGAGTCGATAACATTGAACTAAAACTGTTAACAAGGTCATCAACTAGAGCTGAGGGCAGGGTTGGTGATGGTGGGTGAATAATGAAAAAAAAGTGTTTTAATTTATATAGTGCTTCCTGATTACCTCTGCTTCACCTTTTGTAGGATTGGCAAGGGTGGTCATTTTAAACAAAACACAGTAGTGATCAGAAAGAGCAACATCGTTCACCACAACCTCAGAGATATTAAGACCTTTGGTAATAACTAGATCTAATATGTGTCCTCTGTGTTGGATCTGTGACATGCTGAGAAAGCCCAAAGTTATCCAGAATATTTAAAAGTTCTTTAGCACACCCATCTTCAGGATTATCAACATGAATGTTAAAATCACCTACTAAAACAACACAATCAAAATCCATGCACACAATAGACAGTAGTTTGGCAAAGTCATCAAAAAACCTTGCATCATATTTGGGGGGTCTGTAGATGGTCACTAAGATTGCTCTATAGGGGGATTTTAACAAAGTCCTTGTGGTTCCTCAGATCTGAGCTGAGCAGCAGGTGTAATGGTTTTGACAAGGCCATCATTACCTAGGCCAACACTCCAGTAGGATCCAATATTGTGTACGACGCGGAAAAATGGAGGAGCCTCAAGGTGACCCCGGAGATGTTCAACACCTTTGCAAAGGTCTGTGGCGTCTCATTCATTGCAATTACAGTCATTAACATCTGTCGCTTGTTTGGTATCATGGTTGTTCCTCAGGACTCACAGTAATGGGGCAGAGAAAGGATGCAGTCAGTCAAGCAAAGAAACAGAAATAGTATTCAGCAGCAGCAGCTAAAATGCTAATGACTTATTTTCATTAAGCAGACTGACAAAAACTCATCTTTCATCTGCATTTTAAAGCTGCATGAGAACTGCTGGTCAGATGGCCAAATAACTTCATAAACATAATGTGGTTGTTTTGTTATTCATTTTTCATTGGCTTTGATTCCAGAGGCATCCGTTTCAAAATAAAACATGGGACACGTGTGCTGTTGTTGGGAACGGAGGGATCCTGACCGACAGCAACTGTGGAAAGAATATCGATTCAGCTCAGTTTGTTTTCAGGTGATAAAGTTCTAGAGAACTGAAAGGCTGATCACAATGTTAACTGAAAACTAATATCAGTCAACAGATCCTTCACTTATTTCTGTTAAAATTACATAAAACATTTACTTTATCTTCTTTGTTGTTTTATTCAGATGCAACTTTCCTCCTTTGGAAGACGGCTACGAGAAAGATGTGGGCACCAAGACTGACCTCGTGACAGCAAACCCAACCATCTTTCAAAAGAAGTGAGTAAGACGACGAATATTCCTGCCCATAAAATTGTTCTTGTTGTCTTGTTATGTTAAGTCTACTGTTTATTTTCAGGTACGGGGCTTTAATGGGACGTCGGCGTCCGTTTGTGGACAGCCTGCGAATCTATGGCGACTCCCTGCTGCTCCTTCCTGCCTTCTCCTTTGGGTTCTGCACTCCTCTGTGCATGAGGGCCCTCTATGCCACTGAGGACCTGGATAGCCCCATTGGACCCGTCTTCTTAAACCCTCAATACCTCCAGAAACTGTCCGTCTTCTGGCGCTCCCAAGGCATTAAAGCAGCACGGCTCAGCACCGGCATCATGATGACTAGCCTGGCACTGGAACTCTGTGCTAACGTGCATCTGTACAGGTTCTGGCCCTTCAGTAATCACCCACATGGACTTTATGCCCTGACTAACCACTACTACGATGATGTAGATTGGGATTGGACGTGCTGACGTGCTAAGTTGAGCGTATTGTGTCACTTCCGGTGTTTCTGTGTGTGCTCGTAGTGTAGTGCTGTGCTTGTTTGCTGCTCTTGCTAAATACAGTTAACTCTGTTAAACGCTACACATTATAACGGATACCTGTCCGCTTCATTTATACATACGCTAGTTTTACTTAAGCACCCGTATCTATCTGCTCCTTGTAGCGACTTGTCGCTAATCTTATCTGTCTGATACTACTCAGTTGTGTTAGCTACCTAGCCTAGCTGCTAACCATGTCTTCTCCCCCTCACTCTCCTGCCCTCTCTTGCCCGGTGTGTCAAATGTTTAGTTACTGCTTAGCCTCCTTTAATGATAATGGTACTTGTAATAAATGTAGTGCTTTAGCTGTGTTGGAGGCGAGGCTTAGTGAACTAGAAGTGCGGCTCCGCACCATGGAAACTAATTCGGTAAAGTTAACTGCAGCAGTTAGCCAGTCGCCCTTAGCTGGTGCGAGCCGACATAGCGTAGCTAGCCGTTCCCCGACACCTCCCGAGCGGCCGGGCGGCTGGGTGAATGTCCGAAGGGGGAATAGTCAGAAGCCGAGGCCCACGATGGTTAACCACCAACCGCTTCACGTCTCCAACAGATTCTCCCCACTCAGTAACACACCTACTGAGAAGCCAACTCTGATCATTGGCGACTCCATTCTTCGGAACGTGAAGTTAGCGAAACCAGGCACCATAGTTAAGTGCATCCCGGGGGCCAGAGCGGGCGACATTGAATCCTTTTTTAAACTGCTGGCTAAGGATAAACATAAATACAGTAAAGTGGTTATTCACGTCGGCAGTAATGACACCCGGTTACGTCAATCGGAGGTCACAAAAATTAATGTGGAATCGGTGTGTGCATATGCCAAAACAATGTCGGACTCCGTAGTTTTCTCTGGTCCCCTGCCAAATTTGACCAGCGATGATATGTGTAGCCGCATTTCATCGCTCCAGCGCTGGTTGTCGAGGTGGTGTCCAGCAAACAACGTGGGCTTCGTTAATCATTGGCAAACTTTCTGGAGGAGACCTGGTTTTATTAGGAGAGATGGTGTTCATCCCACTTTGGATGGAGCCGCTCTCATATCTAGCAACCTGACCAAGTTTATTAGCGGTCCAAACCCGTGACAAATCAGAGTTGAGACCAGGAGGCAGAGTCGCAGTGTAAAACACTTCTCTGCCTTTCCCTTTGAGCAGTCATCCACCCAAAATCCCATAGAGACTGTGTCTGTCCCCCGTCCTCCCAAAGTTAAGTTATTTAAACCAGGTTCTAACAGAAGAGGAGTTACCCAAAATAACCTAATAAAAATTGAAACTTCAACTGCAAATAAACAAAAACCCAAAATAATTAAATGTGGACTCTTAAACATTAGATCCTTATCATCTAAAGCTTTATTAGTAAATGAGCTAATATCAGATTGCAATATTGACTTACTTTGTCTAACTGAAACCTGGCTGCGTGATGAAGAATATGTCAGCCTAAATGAATCTACTCCTCCTAGTCATATTAATACTCATATCCCTCGTGGCACAGGCCGAGGAGGAGAAGTTGCAGCGATATATGAGTCAAACCTTCTAATTACCCCAAAACCTAAATTAAACTATAACTCATTTGAAAGCCTTGTTCTCAGTCCTTCACACCCAACCTGGAAAAACCAACAGCCAATCCTATTTGTCATAGTTTACCGGCCTCCCGGTCCATATTCAGAATTTTTATCACAATTCTCTGAGTTTTTATCAAGCCTAGTACTAATTACAGATAAGGTAATTATTGTAGGTGATTTTAATATTCATGTTGACGTTGATAATGATAGCCTTAGTACTGCTTTTATCTCCTTACTAGAATCGATTGGCTTTAATCAGAAAGTTCATGAAGCCACTCACTCTTTTAACCGCACCCTCGACCTTGTGTTGACGTATGGGATTGAAATTGAACATTTAATAGTTTTCCCACAAAATCCTGTGTTATCAGACCATTATTTAATAACTTTTGAAGTCCTGCTATTGGACTACTCGCTAATAAGCAAGAGTTTCTACACTAGATGTCTATCTGATAGTGCTGTAGCTAAGTTCAAGGAAGTGATTCCACCTGTCTTTAACTCTTTGTTGTGCTCCAACATAATAGAGGACTATGTTAACTTCAGTCCCTCCCTAATTGATAACTTTGTCGACAGTACTGCAGATTCACTGCGAACAACGCTAGATTTTATTGCCCCACTAAAAAAGAAAATAATAAAACAGAAAAAGTTAACTCCATGGTACAATTCTCAAACCCGTGAACTGAAGCAAATTTCACGAAAGCTCGAAAGGAAATGGCGTTCAACTAAGCTGGATGAATTTCTTTTAACCTGGCAGGACAGTCTTAAAACATATAAGAAAATCCTCCGTAAAGCCAGATCAGCCTATTATTCCTCATTAATTGAGAAAAATAAGAACAACCCAAGATTCCTTTTCAGCACTGTAGCCAGGCTGACGGAGAGTCATAGCTCTATTGAACCATGTATTCCTATTGCACTCTCTAGTAATGATTTTATGAGCTTTTTCAATGAGAAAATTATAACTATTAGAAATAAAATTCACTACCTCCTGCCATTAACTGGTACTGAGGCATCCTTAAACCCTGGAGCCTTAGAAACGGGTACAAACCCTGATAAATATTTAGATCGCTTCGCTCCCATCACTTTCCAACAACTAACCTCAATGATTTCCTCATCTAAACCGTCAACCTGTCTCCTAGACCCCATACCAACAAGGCTGCTTAAAGAGGTTCTACCTTTAACGGGTACTTCTTTCTTAGATGCAATCAACTTGTCATTATTAACAGGCTACGTGCCACAATCATTTAAAGTAGCTGTAATTAAACCTCTTCTCAAAAAGGTTAATTTAGATCCTGGCGTTTTAGCAAACTATAGACCAATATCTAACCTCCCCTTCATCTCTAAGATCCTGGAGAAAGCAGTCGCAAATCAACTTTGTGATTTTCTTCAACACAATAGTCTATATGAGGACTTCCAGTCAGGATTTAGAACTCATCATAGCACAGAATCAGCATTGGTAAAAATTACAAATGACCTTTTTATTTCTTCTGATAATGGACTTGTCTCAGTCCTTGTCTTACTAGATCTGAGTGCTGCATTTGATACAATTGACCATCGTATCCTATTACAGAGACTGGAACATGTAATTGGCATTAGAGGAACGGCACTGGGCTGGTTTAAATCGTACTTATTAGACCGTTTCCAGTTTGTTCATGTGAATAATGGATCCTCCGTGTGCACTGATGTTAACCACGGTGTTCCACAGGGTTCTGTGCTTGGACCAATTTTATTCACCCTTTATATGCTCCCTCTAGGTAATATAATTAGAAAACATTCAATTAACTTTCATTGTTATGCTGATGACACTCAGTTATATATATCAATCAAGCCAGGTGAAACTGATCAGCTAGCCAAACTTAATGCATGCCTTAAAGACATAAAAACCTGGATGGTCCACAACTTCCTAATGTTAAACTCGGAAAAAACAGAAGTGATTGTACTGGGACCCGAACACCTCCGAAACTCATTATCTAAAGACTTATTTAGCATCGATGGCATTACCCTGGCCTCCAATACCACCATAAGGAATCTCGGAGTTATCTTTGATCAGGATCTGTCATTTAACTCCCATATAAAACAAACTTCAAGGACTGCATTTTTTCACCTACGTAATATTACAAAAATTAGACACATCCTGTCTCAAAAGGATGCAGAAAAATTAGTTCATGCTTTTGTTACTTCAAGGTTAGATTACTGTAATTCCTTACTGTCAGGCTGCTCCAATAAATCCCTTAAAACTCTTCAGTTAGTCCAAAATGCTGCCTTGGACCAGCCCCTAGTTATGCCGCTATAGGCCCAATGTGTCGGGGGACACGATACACCGGGGCCCTCTTTCTCTCTGTCCCAATAATACATGACACAAGCTTTTATTTTCCCAGAATACTCGCACTTTTCTCTGCTCTCTCTTCACAGGGTGTGGAGCTGTGGTCCTGCTCCATCACTCCTGCTGGTCTCACTGCTGTGGATCTGGTTCGGCCCCAGATGGGAATGTTCCTCTCCTGGTCCACTCTACACTCACCATCACTACTGGCCAATGGTGGCGCATCATCACCTGCTGCTGTGCCCCCCCCCCCCCCAAGAACTCCTGCTCCTCTCTCTCTCTCTCTCTCTCTCCCTCCCTCTCTATTGCTGCCCCCCCCCCCCCCCCCCCCCCCCTGCCCTGTACAACGACATCTATTGCACGTCTGTCCGTCCTGGGAGATGGATCCCTCCTCTGTCACTCTCCCTGAGGTTTCTTCTTCTTTTTCCCCTGCTAAAAGGGTTTTTTAAAGGAGTTTTTCCCTGGCCGATGTGAGGGTCTAAGGACAGAGGGTGTCGTACCATGTACAGTCTGTGAAGCCCTTCGAGGCAAATCTGTGATTTGTGATTTTGGGCTATATGAATAAAATTGATTTGATTTGATTTGATGTGAAAGCTAACGGAGGGCTCCACACCATACCAGCTGAGTTTGACCTCTTGCTGCAGCTGCATAGTCAGGGGGTGCTCAGGCTTCACCTGGAAGATTATCAGCCAGGTAAAATGTAATTCCCCGACTTAATGGAAGCTGACGGGACAGGAGACAAGTGCCTTGTTTTTTTTTTAGTCCAGTCACTCATCAAGTCTTTCACATACTTTTGAATGGACAAATCTATTTTGTTTTATAATTTTCGGGTTGCGGGGACCCAATTCCAGCTGACATTGGGCGAGAGGCGGGGTACTCCCTCCTGAAATCAGTCAACTGAGCTGCATGTGACTGTTGGAGGAAGCTGGAGGACCGGTGACCGGTGAGTTTAGAATTCCATTAATGTTTGTGATGTTTTCTTGTGAAAAACAAATGACGTTCAATTGAATGAATATTAAATAAATATTTATCAGAAAAAATCTTTGTATGTATGTAATTTGTGGCTGAGACATCTCAGCTTTCATGATTTACTGTCTTTAAGCCACTAAGTGTCCTAAAACCTGCCAAGATTTACCATTAAAATGCAGTATTTCATCATAAACCACACATTTGGCTGCAACACCATATGATTCACTGATTTATCAGGAGAGTTTCACACAGCCCTTTTATAAACATTCCTCTATTGAATCTCTTGTTTTTACACTGCATTAGGAAACAATAAACTAATTACTTGTGTAAATAAAAAGCACATTTTTTCACAATAAAAATATATATAGGTTGCAGTCTGATCCAAAATAGTTACACATCAGCTTCATCTCACCCGATACAATAACAGTATTCAGTAATTGAGTAACAAGTGGGCGACCGCTCTATCATCTGAGCCACAGGTGCCACACTTTAGTGCTTTTGTTTGTTCCACCTGTGGTAATTGGTCATAAGAATGAGGGAGGGAAAATCAAAACCAGACACAGATCTCATACTGACAAGAACAACAGGACAATACTCAACATTTCAAGAGTGGGTAGCCTTTTACTTCCTGGTGGGTTTTGTTGAAGCAGAGAGTTTATTCAATTTTAATTTCTGATTTATTTTTTGTTTTTTTTACAAAAGGCATAGAAAAACACACAATCACACAAATCAATCAATCAAATCAATCAATTTTATTTATATAGCCCAAAATCACAAATCACAGATTTGCCTCAAAGGGCTTCACAGACTGTACATGGTACGACACCCTCTGTCCTTAGACCCTCACATCGGCCAGGGAAAAACTCTTTTAAAAAACCCTTTTAGCAGGGGAAAAAAGAAGAAGAAACCTCAGGGAGAGCGACAGAGGAGGGATCCATCTCCCAGGACGGACAGACGTGCAATAGATGTCGTTGTACAGGGCAGGTCAACAGAGTAGAGTAGATAGAGGTTGGGGGGGGGGGGCAATAGAGAGAGAGGGAGAGAGAGAGAGAGAGAGAGAGAGAGAGGAGCAGGAGTTCTTGGGCGGGGGGGGGGGGTTGGGGGGCACAGCAGCAGGTGATGATGCGCCACCATTGGCCAGTAGTGATGGTGAGTGGACCAGGAGAGGAACATTCCCATCTGGGGCCGGACCAGATCCACAGCAGTGAGACCAGCAGGAGTGATGGAGCAGGACCACAGCTCCACACCCTGTGAAGAGAGAGCAGAGAAAAGTGCGAGTATTCTGGGAAAATAAAAGCTTGTGTCATGTATTATTGGGACAGAGAGAAAGAGGGCCCCGGTGTATCGTGTCCCCCGACACATTGGGCCTATAGCGGCATAACTAGGGGCTGGTCCAAGGCAGGCCTCGGCCAGCCCTAACTATAGGCTTTGTCAAAGAGGAAAGTTTTAAGTTTACTCTTGAATAAAGAGAGGGTGTCTGCCTCCCGAACTGACACTGGGAGATGATTCCACAAGAGAGGAGCTTGATAACTGAAGGCTCTGGCTCCCAATCTAGTTTTAAGGACTTTAGGAACCACAAGTAACATAGAATTTTGGGAGCGTAGTGCTCTAGAAGGGTAATATGGCATTATGAGGTCTTTAAGATATGATGGTGCCTGACCATTTAGAGCTTTGTAAGTAGGAAGAAGGATTTTGAACTCAATTCTGGATTTTACAGGGAGCCAGTGCAGCGAAGCTAGAACAGGAGAAATATGATCTCTTTTCTTGGTTCTTGTTAGTACACGAGCCGCAGCATTTTGGACTAACTGAAGAGTTTTAAGGGATTTATTGGAGCAGCCTGACAGTAAGGAATTACAGTAATCTAACCTTGAAGTAACAAAAGCATGAACTAATTTTTCTGCATCCTTTTGAGACAGGATGTGTCTAATTTTTGTAATATTACGTAGGTGAAAAAATGCAGTCCTTGAAGTTTGTTTTATATGGGAGTTAAATGACAGATCCTGATCAAAGATAACTCCGAGATTCCTTATGGTGGTATTGGAGGCCAGGGTAATGCCATCGATGCTAATTAAGTCTTTAGATAATGAGTTTCGGAGGTGTTCGGGTCCCAGTACAATCACTTCTGTTTTTTCCGAGTTTAACATTAGGAAGTTGTGGACCATCCAGGTTTTTATGTCTTTAAGGCATGCATTTAGTTTGGCTAGCTGATCAGTTTCACCTGGCTTGATTGATATATATAACTGAGTGTCATCAGCATAACAATGAAAGTTAATTGAATGTTTTCTAATTATATTACCTAGAGGGAGCATATAAAGGGTGAATAAAATTGGTCCAAGCACAGAACCCTGTGGAACACCGTGGTTAACATCAGTGCGCACGGAGGATTCATTATTCACATGAACAAACTGGAAACGGTCTAATAAGTACGATTTAAACCAGCCCAGTGCCGTTCCTCTAATGCCAATTACATGTTCCAGTCTCTGTAATAGGATACGATGGTCAATTGTATCAAATGCAGCACTCAGATCTAGTAAGACAAGGACTGAGACAAGTCCATTATCAGAAGAAATTAAAAGGTCATTTGTAATTTTTACCAATGCTGTTTCTGTGCTATGATGAGTTCTAAATCCTGACTGGAAGTCCTCATATAGACTATTGTGTTGAAGAAAATCACAAAGTTCATTTGCGACTGCTTTCTCCAGGATCTTAGAGAGGAAGGGGAGGTTAGATATTGGTCTATAGTTTGCTAAAACGCCAGGATCTAAATTAACCTTTTTGAGAAGAGGTTTAATTACAGCTACTTTAAATGATTGTGGCACGTAGCCTGTTAATAATGACAAGTTGATTGCATCTAAGAAAGAAGTACCCGTTAAAGGTAGAACCTCTTTAAGCAGCCTTGTTGGTATGGGGTCTAGGAGACAGGTTGACGGTTTAGATGAGGAAATCATTGAGGTTAGTTGTTGGAAAGTGATGGGAGCGAAGCGATCTAAATATTTATCAGGGTTTGTACCCGTTTCTAAGGCTCCAGGGTTTAAGGATGCCTCAGTACCAGTTAATGGCAGGAGGTAGTGAATTTTATTTCTAATAGTTATAATTTTGTCATTGAAAAAGCTCATAAAATCATTACTAGTGAGTGCAATAGGAATACATGGTTCAATAGAGCTGTGACTCTCTGTCAGCCTGGCTACAGTGCTGAAAAGGAATCTTGGGTTGTTCTTATTTTTCTCAATTAATGAGGAATAATAGGCTGATCTGGCTTTACGGAGGATTTTCTTATATGTTTTAAGACTGTCCTGCCAGGTTAAAAGAAATTCATCCAGCTTAGTTGAACGCCATTTCCTTTCGAGCTTTCGTGAAATTTGCTTCAGTTCACGGGTTTGAGAATTGTACCATGGAGTTAACTTTTTCTGTTTTATTATTTTCTTTTTTAGTGGGGCAATAAATAAAACAAATGCATGTATGAATAAGCGTTTGTCCTGGTAATACCACTGATTTTATTGTCACATCCCATAAGAAACTTTTAGGGAAACAACAGTCTTTCTTCTGAACACAGACATTGTTTTACATAGACAGACAGATGCTGAGGGTGGACATTTAAGACGACAGTTAAGGCAGCACGGTCTGTCAGAGCTACTTCCAAACAATACGTTGAATAACCAATATGTATTACAAAAGGTACAAGCAAAATTTTAACGAGAGAGAAAAAAGAGAGAGAAAAAATGACATAAAAGAAGAGAAGAGGGAAAACAAACAAACAAAGAAAACAATTACCCCATGCCATCCGCCCTTGACAAAGTTCAAGCCACAAGATTCTTTAGATTCAATGAAAGTGACTGCTACATTTTAATTTTCTCTTCCTTCGCCCCGCGCACTCCAGCCGTTGATGACTCTCTGTACACAATGTCTGGATAAGCTAAAGCCATACACGAAGGGAGAGGGAGTGGGGAGGCTTCCAGCGGGAAGCCACTCGTTTTTTTGCTCGCCATAATATGAACCCGTGAAGTTTGGAGACAAGGCCATTCGTACCTCTTGTGCTGTGCAAAATTTTATGAAATAGATGAGGTGTGAGGGGTTTGCGCCAAGGAACTCCACTAGCCTTTAACGCCAATCTTAATTGCAAATAAAAGAAGAAGGAAGGGCGTAGTAGTTCAAATTCTGTGCATAAGTCTTGAAAAGAGCGCAAACCCTACTTGCCATAAATGAGTGTACGAACGCCTTTCTCTCTCTCCAGCTACTGAACTGAATGGGCTGGCCTCCAATCAGTAACTTGGCATTGTGGAACATTGATTATTGACAATCAGCTGCGGAGGGAGTTTGGATCTTAGACCATCTGGCCAAAACAGATGTAATTTTATTAAGCGTGTTGCCAAAATTATGCTTAACTATTGATTGAATTGAAGTGAAAATGTCTATACCCAGATACGTTTTTTACAACCGATATGTAGTGGCAATTTTGTCCGAAAAAATAACAAAATTAAACTTAAAACAAACTTAATCAAAATGCCACTGATGCACCATGAGCGTGTGGTGTACGCAGGCAAAGAAGGTGATGTCCATGCATGATTGATAGATCCAAAGGTTTATTTTGTCCATTGCGAGCAAGCAAACAAAAGAACAAAGAAACATGGCTCCTGCTGCCTATCTTCGCGCTGGTAAAAAACCATAGGCCCACCCAGGTGCATGACGGCCCTCTGCCTACCTACCTACCTATATAACATCAGGTGCCCATGGTGCCAACCCAAATTCCATAAAACACAAAATATAATATGTAAACTAAATATGCTAAACAATAATGATGATTAAACTAAACAATTAACTAGCAAAACAAAATATTATCAAAATAAGCAAACATCTAGAATAATCAAACAATACTCATTGTTAATAATAAACTAAACAGACAACTAAATACTAACAAGAACTAAATAGCTCCAACACGATATATGAGGAGGGACGGGGACACTAATCATTGCCTGAGCAGTTAAAGACAATTTGTAATGTCTTCAATAGAAATCTATCTGGTACAATGAGCCTGATTATATAGGACAGTGGAGACATGCTCGTATTCACAATGGATGGAGAGAAAGAAGTCAAACCAGACAGGCAGAGATAAAGGGAAAGAGGAGGTGGATGCTTTGGAGGAGGTTACAAGATACAAGATAAACATTTTGAGAGGGAAAGAGGAGGTGGATGCTTTGGAGGAGGTTACAAGATACAAGATAAACATTTTGAGAGTGTGCTCGAACATAAAGTAAAAGAGGCTCGCAGGTGAAGTTAGCAGGTGAGGAGAGACATGAGGGGACAGCTATTGAAGTCATTCTACTCTTTGGTCTTCACTCTCTTTTGTCTGGGGAGCCCGCTGACCACTCTCACCTGGAGATCTACTTTCAATGACATAATTATTTATCTTTGTAAAAGCTTAATCGTAAGACTCTGACAACTCATAAAGGTGAGGTAAGGTACGCTATGGCGGTGCACCAATCGGTACACAAACAGATCACACCAGTTACTGTTATTCAACAGAAGAAAAGGAGCAGAAACCATTGACTTCTTAAATTTATTGGTCAGGAAATGGTGGCAGATTTATGTTTATCTGTAACCAGATGGTATCACCCTGAACTCACTGAACAAAGGTGGCTAAGGTGGACAGGAATTAACAGGGCATTCTTTATGACTTTGTTCTCTCGGGAGAGATCAATTAAATTCATGTCCTCAATTTTACTGAATATTCTAACAATCCCCCTAACCTGTTACTGTTTGAGTGACCCAAACCAATAAAATATACAGTCAGAACAGATAAAGATAAGGTAATCGCAAATAATTCCCATGAAGATTTTAAAACCTTTGAGTGGGAGGAGGCTTTCTTTTAAAGTCAGGTGTTGTTTTTTGACTAATGACAAAAGCACACTATGAAAACCTAATATGTAAAGTAATAAAATAAAATAAATGTGGCAAATTTAATAAAAATAAAAATGATAATACATAATTATAGGAAGTAAGTTATTTTCTTTCTTCCTTTTATGTGGAACTGGTAGACAAAAACTTTAATAAAAGACTGCCTAACTTGACTTTGACCTCAGCTATGTACATACATACTCAATAAAACAATAAAAGACATACAAATAATAGAACGTACAGCAAAGAAATTATGTGTTTATAGCCATGCTGGTTGTCCTGTGAAGTAACAGACATTTTTTATTGTTTTATGTTGACCAGGAACTAGGACTGTCATGACTAACAGTAATAGGGAGGGGAAAGGATGCAGTCAGTCAAGTCAAGTAACAGGATTCAGGATGTGGATGCTCAAATGCTACTGAATCATTTCATTTTGTCTGGCATTGATTCAAGAGGCGTCCGTTTGAAAATAAAACATGGGACACGTGTGCTGTTGTTGGGAACGGAGGGATCCTGACTGACAGCGACTGTGCAAAGATGATTGATTCAGCTCAGTTTGTTATCAGGTGACAAAGTTGTCCAATGTAGTGGCTTGATAGGCTGTTGCAATTCCATAGAACATTTTCTTTATCTTCTTTGCTGTTTGTTGAGGTGCAACCTTCCTCCTTTGGAAGATGGCTACGAGAAAGACTGACCTTGTGACAGCAAACCCAACAATCTTTCAAAAGAAGTGAGTAATAGGATGAATATCACTGCACCTTGAAATGTTCTTTTGGTTTTGTTACTTCACATCTGCTGTTTATTTTCAGGTACGGGGCTCTAATGGGACGTCAGCGTCCGTTTGTGGACAGCCTGTGAATCTATAGCGACTCCCTGCTGCTCCTTCCTGCCTTCTCCTTTGGGTTCTACACTCCTCTGTGCATGAGGGCCCTCTATGCCACTGAGGACCTGGATCAACATGGTCTCAGCGAAATCCATGAAATAGCCACGGATTTCGCTACAATGCAAGTTAATTCCATGGATATTTTTTCCTATTGGTTTGTGTCCAAGTCACGTGACTTTCAAGTTTACGGCGGTCAGAACAAAAAACATGGCGGACAGTTCTCTCATTTTTAGTGAAAAAAAATCTATATTTTGACTTAGTTTCTGCATAAAAATGGATTTTGATTACATTTCTAGATAGAAATATATGTTTTATTTTCTAAATATTCACTCAGTGAATGTACATAATCACCTTGTGGCGAAGATCTCGCCAGAAAAAGACGATCCGCTGTGTTTTATTTTGAAATCTCCCTGATCCTCTGTGTATTTAACGGATCAAACCTTCGCCCATTACAAGCCTTGTGTCTGAGGTTGATTTGCTGATCAACATATTATTCTGTTGCAGCGGGAGACACTAATGTTGACAAAGTGACGACTTACGATCAGATTTGTCTGCTGTTTTATTTTGTAATCTACCGGATGTGTGGTGCGATCTCATTGAATCGCGCTTCACTGTAAATGCCTCGGGCTCCATTCCATTTCGTGAGCAGAGCAGTCAGCGCTGCTCTCCTGTTTTAGTTAAAATATCTTCATTAAACAAACGTTGTCTTTATTAGCATAGGTAATATACATGCAGTATAATTATTTATTAGACAGTGTGTGATATTCGATATATTGGGTAGAAATATGTTTTCACAACCCTAGTACAACCCTAAAACAGAAGAACTACAACTATGAGGCTGATGTCGACATAAGTACTGAAGAGAGGTCTAGGGAGTTGTAGAAAACAGAGTTTCCCCTAAAACACATTATCACATTTTTGGCATCAGACTTTAAATATTGTCTTGTTCAATGGGGGATTTTTTATTTTTTCAGCATATCCTACATTAACCTGTTACGCCACATGTCCAAGATTTGAAAACAATAAAAGCACCGGATCCCCTGGTGGCTGCGTTCTTTCTCCTCGGCTCTTCTTTCTCTTTTGAGCCCAGCCTCACCTGCCCCCATCACCCTGTGTGACTCCCCAGTCACCACTGTGGAGTCATTCTGCTTCCTGGGCTCCATCATCAGCCAGAACAAAGAAACACAACAAAGGATGTTGTTCCTGCAGCAGTCATCATGCCATCATGGAGTCCCTTCTCACCTCCTCCATCACCATCTGGTACACTGCTGCCACTGCTAGGGACGAGGGCAGACTGCAGCGTATCGTTCCCTCTGCAGAGAAGGTGATCGCTGCAATCTGCTGTCCCTGCAGGACCTGTACGTCTGCAGGCAAGATTGTAGCCGAACCCTCCCACCCTGGACACAGACTGTTTGAGGAGGCTGTGGTCTATCAGACCCAAACCTCCCGCCATAACAACAGTCTCTTCCTCTCTGAAAAAGGCCTCAACAACAAGGCCAGAGACCCCCACTGACTCTCCCCTGACTGACCCTTAACGTATGCACAGCTACCTGACCTTATACCACACATTGTAGAAATGAATACTGAATACTTGCACACTCCTATTTACACAGCTCCTTCCCATATTTAAATTCCATATTTGCACATAATGTTGTTTATAATTCATTTAAAAAACATATTTTTAGTTTGTTGACTTTTCTGTTCTTCATACTTTCTGATTAAGCTGCTAAAGTACTTGCCTTAATGTATATCTATATTTTAGTGCTTTGTTTGTTCTTATGCACCAATACACCACAGCAAATCCCTTTTATGTCAAAACCTACTTGGCAATAAACAATGATTCTGATTCCGATGGTGAAAATAGAATATTCGTTATTTATCAAGGGCAAAAGCAAAACATTTATTAAATCCAGTCTCTCTGTTCTGTATCTTGGCAATTTAACCCTCTGAACCCCACAACCCGCTGGCAGGTTCAAAGGCATGTTTTCGTTCAAAAGATTGTCAAAGTTAGATTATTTATCACAGCCAGAAACTGTAAAACAGGAAATAACTCCAGATGTTCACATTTCTGATGATCCTTGAACAAAGCATGTGTCACAAATGCTTCTGCCAGGAAAAAAAAAATCTCAGCTTAAAATAGTGGTATGTAAAGAAAAAAGCACTTTATTCTAAACGTCACACTTGTGGGGCCGCATGGAAAAGTGTTTATATTGAAAGTCCATTTTTTATTTTTTAAATTAACAGAGAAATTCAACTTTTTTGATGATTTCTCTCATTCTAACTATGTTATTCTGCACATAGACATGTTTGAGTTGTTCCCACTTCTAGCCATGATTGTGACTGATTCCATAGAGCTGCAGGACTTATAGATTCATATAGATTTTATATGTTGCAGTAAAAACAAGGCCACAGTGAGTTAAATGGACTGGACTTCATCTAATTTGCATATTTGTAATTGAGGTAATCCAAAAGTAAATGAGTTATATTCCTTTATGCCAGTGATGCTTGGATGATGTTACTGATTATTTGTTTTCTAATTGTGTCAGAATACCTTTTACAGTAACCCTCCCAGCCCTGTGTACAGTAGTGATGCAGTAATACACATTGAACAGGGAGCAGCACTTACATTGAGCTCAGTGTCCAGCAGGGGGCTCTCCTTCAAGGTCTGTTTAATACAGTCTATGTAATATATGTTATACTGTTTTATACTCTATTTTATACAGTCTATGTAATATATGTCTTATACTGTTTTATACTCTATTTTATACAGTCAATGTAATATATTTTATACTGTTTTATACTCTGTTTAATACAGTCTATGTAATATATGTCTTATACTGTTTCATACTCTATTTTATACAGTCTATGTAATATATGTGTTATACCGTTTTATACTCTATTTTATACAGTCTATGTAATATATGTGTTATACTGTTTTATACTCATTTTATACAGTCTATGTAATATATGTGTTATACTGTTTTATACTCTATTTTATACAGTCTATGTAATATATGTGTTATACTGTTTTATACTCTATTTTATAGTCTATGTAATATATGTGTTATACTGTTTTATACTCTATTTTATACAGTCTATGTAATATATGTGTTATACTGTTTTAAAGTCTATGTAATATATGTGTGTGTCTGTTTTATAGTCTAGGGTTACAACTTAAAGTAATCTGAGTACTCCCAAAATTGTAAGTAAATGACTCATATATTAACACAGATCTTACATCTGAAGTCACATTTCTTCTCATACTTGAAATTCACAGAGTAAAATACTAAAATGTTACTTTCAACTGAAAATAACTTAAACTAGCTAACAAGCTAACGTTAGCTTAACTTACTGATGCAGTTGATGTGACAATTATAAAGAAAAGGGAACTCCTGGCGTCCGGTAACTTCTGTACAGACTTTTCGGGGTTATTTGTTAATATGTCAACTTCATTCACTGTTCAGACTTTTAAAAAGTCATTTCTTCGACTCTTTTTAAGCTCCACGCTGTGACACACAGCAGCTATCTCTCTCCGGTTCACCTTCTCAGCCCGGTGTTACGGCGGGTTTGGTAAACAGGAAAAGAATACTCAGCTGGCCCTCTTTGTTTAGTTTTTCATTAAAAAGTCAACTTTAATCTTTGGATTCTGTTTGATTATGCATCTATCACGTAGATGACACATTTTAAAGTTTAAAGCTGTTTTCAACAGGTGCCGTGACAACGACAACCACAGACAGATTGAGCAGAGTGTCGCAGGTTACCAAGGTTACGAGTTGATCCGTAACACTGGAAGCTACGATGTTAAATTTCCAGGAGCCCTGAAAGCAGCGAGAGCCAAACTGTCAAAACCATTTCAATACATTAATTTTCATAATGTTAAAAGTGATTTTTAGCTGTGTAAATATCTAATGTGAAAAAAAAACATAGAAAAAATATTCTTGACGTTTACAATTACTCCAAACGAGTGGATAAGATAAGATACAGAATAAATAAATCAAGAGACTTTAAGTGAAAAAACAAGAAAACAAGATCCAGGGGTTATATATAAACATACAGAATTATGTGTAATTCATTTTATTTAAATCACAAGACATGTATATAAACAAATATTTTTAAAAAGGAGCAAGCACTTAAATGAAGGGAAATAAATCAAAACAGTAGAAAGCGAGACATTTCCCAACAAATCTTTCTTGCTTTATTACTAGCTTGCGTTTTATTTTAATTGATGAGAAAAATCATTTAAAATCATTCATAAACCAAATAAAGGAGGGAGAAAACAGAAAGCTTTGTCTTCAGGCTATCTTTATATCTTTGCAGAGCAAATTGTTGTATGCTGCTGTATTAATGTTATGAATGTTGTTTACATCACCTTTAAGGTTTAGAAAAGATCATGGTTTGACTCAAATAACTACATTTCTTGGCTTACTTCATTTTTGAATGTAAGTGCATGAAAATACAAAAGTGAAGTAGCACATGACTTCAACTATTAGTCCTAAATGGGACACAAACACTGCAATCTGTGGCCTAGAGGTTTGGAATCGGGCTTGAAACTGGAGAATTGCCGGTTCAAATCCCGGCACTGACAGGTCTAGGACGGAAATGAGCAAGGCACCTAACCCCCTCCACAGCTCCCTGGGCTCAGTAATATGCTGTCCACTGCTCCTTGCATGGTGTGTTCACTTGTGTGTAAAAAAGGATAAAGGGTTAAAAGCAGTGGTTGAATTTCCCCACAGCAATACTGTTACTCTAAATAAGACGTGATTAAATTTGGAAGAAAATAACATTGTGGATTCATGAATTAATATATTTATTTAACCACTCCGTGCTCTCACTGACTACTGTTGATTTCTAACTTGACAGCTGCACACACAGCACACTTACTGTTACACTGAAAACTGACTTTTAAACATTACAATCATGAAGTGGATATAGATTTCGCTCTAGCCCACTTCATAAAGAAATTATTTTAGGCCTATTATCTTGAATGAACAGGCTAACAATAGACATTATCAAAGTACTATATTAGCTGTAATACCAGCAGTTTAAAACGGACATCAGCAAATCATTATAAACAGGGGTGCACATAACTTTTTTGCTCTAGTACTCAGGGGAGCACCTGGAGATGTTACTTGGTGCTCATTGAGCACCCGAGACGCGGACCCGCCCCGCAGGAATGATAAAAAAGGGATATGGGTTGAATAAATTTTTGCAAAAACATTTATTCATTAATAATCAACATTGAAACACTGAAATTAACTGTTCAGTGCTCTTTGAGCTCAGTTTCCTTGAAATTAACATAGCTATGCAAGCTGGACATCCTCCTCATCACTACTTTCACTGCTTTCATCACTGTCACTTTCAACCACCATGTCCATGGCAGTCTTGGTAGAAGAAGAGGATGTAGGTCTACTCCTCCCTCCCTGGTTGAGCCTGCGATCACTTGTTTTCATCCACAGGTGCACAGCAGGCTTTGGGTCAAAAGTCTCTGATGTCAGCTTGGACATGTGGATGTGCATCAGGGATGAGAGGCGAGAGTCTGACAGGCAGGATCTGTACTTGTTTTTTATCATATTGAGGTGAGAAAATCCTCTCTCACATGCAGCACTGCTCAAGGGCAGTGCAAGGGACAGCAGAATTACTTTCCAGATGTTGGAGTAAGTTTCTGGGTTGCTTGACTTCACTATTTTGACCAAGTCATATACAGAGGAGGATGCTAAACGTTTGGCTGACTGCTTTAACTCATCCACTCCCTCAGAGTGGAGTCTCTGTCGACACACATGCTGCCCTCATAATTCTGGAGGATGCCACTCAGTGTGGTGTTGCCAAAACTGTGGAGGTCTTTTATTTCCTGAGGCCAAATAGAAGGATCAAATATTAAAAATTGATCACATGATTTGAGGGATTCATATCTAGATTCAAATTCCTTAATTAGACCCCTCAGTACATCATTTCTGTCCCTGTCAGCATCCACATTTGCAACAGTCTCTTTCCTGTACTGCTGGTCATCACTCTCAACTAGAAGTGTCCGCTGTCCAACTGCTACCATGAGCTCATCTTTGCATTCACCAATAGTCAGTCTTTCTTGCTGAAACTTAAGAGAGAGGGTCTGCAAGACTTTCCCAGTGTCAAGCATGTGGGCAAGGAAACAGTGAAATCGCTCTGTGCACACATGTTTCAGGTCATTGTCATCACTTGTGGACAGCTGAATTTTGATGGCAGGTAACAGTCTCCATATTTTCAACAGAGTCTCCTGTCTCCATGCAGACCATCTAATGTTGTGAAACTTTCCCAATTTCACAAAGGCAATGCCATTCTCATCACACAGTTTCTTTAGTTGTTCCGATTTCTTTGCACCCCCCTTCTGTAAATAAAAGCTAAGCAGCCTGACAACAGAACGATTAAAAGACTCGCAGTATGGCACCAGGCGATCAGCTGACTTTGCGCAGTTCTCCAGCGTGTGGGTGGTGCACAGTACGTGCACCAGGGCATCTCCGATGACGACTCTCTGTCGTAGTTTAGGAATGACGCCGTTGTATTTCCCCACGTTGACAGCTGCTCCGTCTGTGCACACCGAGATCAACTTGGTCTTCCACTCATCCATTAATCCACACGCATGGAAAAGTTGCACAAGTCCATCCACAATGTCCTGTGCTGATCGCTGCGCCCCCAGATTAATTAATCCAAGAAAATCAGAGCTGCACTCTCCGTCGCTCGACACAGACACGATGTACACGATTTCCTGCTCTGTTTTGTTTATGTCCTCTGAACCGTCAAAGAGCAGACCCCAAAATTCAGCCGCTTTTAATTTTTCATGAAGTTGTGAACTGATTGTCGTAGCAATCGTCTCCATTATTCGGGTCCCCCCCTCACGTGAGTGATATGCAGTCCCGACATTAACGCCAAACCTTTCTAACAGGGGAATGTCCTCTTCATAAGAGCGCATAGGACGTGCATGTTTGGCTTTGTGAAAAGCCAACAAAAATAGATTCGACAGTGCTTTACGCTGTTCTTCATTTATTTTGTCCTGCCACCCGTCAAGGGGGCGAATCCGATGCTGGCTGCTCCTATTATCAATAGTTTGCACAATATTAACGTGCTCCTTGCTTTTCTCATGCTTGTCGAATGATGGATGACTGTAATTCTTTGTGCCTATATAATAAGCGCTGCTTTTATCAGCCAGATCAGGATGTTCGCGGCATATTTTGCACCACATCACGGTGCGCTCATCATCACTTTGGAGCTACCATACCTCCTGCAGCCATTTCTCCGAAAACAATCTCTTTTTGTGCAGCTCAGGTGGCGGTTCCGTCCGGCGCCTTTTTGGAGGTGGTGGTGCAACACTAAAATAGTTGCTTAGCGGGGCTTGCTTCTTTGACATTTTGAAGAGCAGTAGACAGCTGCGAATAAGACAGGAATATCAGTAAACAAATTTGCCTCTCCCAGTGTTACTGAGGGGTGTGGTAAAGGACTGTATGATTTTGGGTTTGCTGTGTGGCGGTCAGAACACCGATGCTAACACCGTTGTTGATTGCGCTGATAGCGGATCGTCTGATTGGATAGAGGATAGCCTGCCGGCGTCTGATTGGATAGAGTCTGCCGGCATCTGATTAGACAGAGTATGCACGCCGCCGACGCGTGCACACAGTCTGTGTGCGCACTCGTCCGACGCACGCACTCGGCCCCGCCCCCTGTCACTCACTCAGCGCGCACAGAGCCACGGCAGTCTCCAGCCCTTTCGTACACCCGGCTACCCCAGCTGTTGGTGCGCACAGGCGCTTCAATGCGCTCGATGTGGTGCGCATCATTGCATTCTGGGTGCGCATGCGCACCTGCGCACCAGTTATGTGCACCCCTGATTATAAAGCATAAAACATTGGCCCGGTTTCACAGACAAGGCTTAAGCCTAGTCTCAGACTAAAATGCTGTTTGAGCTGGCTTAACTTTAAGTCACTTGCACAGACTTATTTTAACATAGTCAAAGATTTAGTCTGTTCTGGATTAAACAAAGCCAATTGCAAGAAGGTGGATTAGAGCTACTCTAGGACTAAATTGAAGTTTATATTAATCATGCAAAGAGGCAGGTTTAACTTCAGCTTAGTACTGCTTGTAAAAGGGAACACAGATGGTTTGGGAGCATGGAGTATTTGGAATGTCTAAATGAAGACCAATATTCGCTACAGAGGCCAGCCAGACAAATACTTGTGGATAGGAGTAATCCATTGAATCAGTTTGATGAAATAACTTTCAGAGACCGCTTTCGTATGTACAAAGAAGATGTACTGGAGATAATTACTTTGCTTGAGCCTATACTTTCCTCCATGTCTTAAAGAGGAAGGCCTGTACCCAGTTCTCTCCAAGTTCTGATCACTTTGAGATTCTTGGCATCTGGAACCTTTCATCGTGAAACTGGTGATTTGTGTGGTGTCAGTGAAGCAACAGTGTGTAGAATAGTTCACAATGTCTGCAGTGCCATTTGTGAACTGAGAAATATGTACATTAAGTTCCCTGATGCTGCTGAGCAAGCCAACTATAAAGTGCGATTCTACGAATATGGGAACTTCCCAGGAGTGATTGGCTGTATAGATGGATGTCATGTTCAAATCAAGTGTCCATCAACTTCTGATGCTGAGGAGTACAGGAACTGTAAGAACTGGTTTTCCATCAATGTTCAGGCTGTATGCACTCCCAATTTAGAGTTTTCAAACATTGTTGCCCGTTGGAAAGGAGCAACACATGATTCAAGGATTTTCCACAACTCTTCACTGTGTGCTCAGTTTGAGAGAGGGCAACATAGTGGACTACTACTTGGTGACAGTGGATATGCTCAAATTCCTATTTATTCACGACTTGGCCACATCCCACAACAGCTGAGCAGCAAAGATACAACAGAGCTCATATTCGCACTAGAGGGATGGTTGAGCGTATGTTTGGAGTGTGGAAAAATCATTTCCAGTGTTTACGCAATACACTTTGTTTTGAGCCAAGAAGATGCTGCAAGGTGATCATTGCTACAGCTGTGCTGCACAACTACCTGCACAACTACCTGAAGCAGCATAATTGTCCTGACCCTCCAATGGAAGACCAGAATGATCCAGATGTGCCCATGCTGGTGGCAGAAAATAACCAACGAGGAATTGCGCTCAGAGTTGCTTTCACATTGCAGCACTTCAGCTAGAAAAAAAGATACATTTAACCATGGAATGTTGATTATGGCTTGTTTTGCTTTAATAGTGTTTGTTGTATACAACATATATAAATAGTGTGCTGAAAAATTAAATGAGAAACTCAACCAAGGCTGTTCTAAAATGTAGGTTGTGGTGACTACAGTACTAACACTCTTGTCAAGTGAGGAAAATTTGATTTATTATATTATTATCCATTACATTACATAGGTGTCTCATGCATCTTTCTTTGAAAAGCTCTCTCTTCTACTTTCATATCCAATTCGACCTGTAGAATTCTCATTTTCATGTCATGCTCTTCTTTCAGAGATTTCATTTTCTGCTCATGAAATTCTAAGGCTAACTTTTCATGCATGGACATCCTTTTTGGTTTCTGCTGGAAGGTGGTGGCAAGATCTTTTCTCTGGAATGCCATACCAGATGTGGAGGGTGCACAGTCACTGTGCACTGGCTCTTCCACCAGGGTTAGAATAATTTCCTCTGGGAAAAGAACACTGTTAGATACAAAAACTCACATAATTGAAATAAAAATAAAGACAGACACAGACAGTGGAATAATCTGTATGTACAGTAGGAAGTAACCAATTTACTTTCTATGCTATATTTACCATTTGTGCTCAGTTCTTCATGTCCACTGTCCAAATGGTCATCATCCGGTATACCATCCAGAGGTTGCTGGTCCTCCATTATTCCAGTCAACAAGTCAGCCAATTCATCGGTCTTGTCTTTACTTGGTGGGGGTCCACCACCAGTAGTAAACCTCTCTCTTCTGGCCTCTGCATTCCTTTTTTTCAAATCTAATTTGATGTTCTTCCACAGAGTCTATGAAGGCAGATATCATTCAATATAAACAATGTCACAAACCTATATGACATCTGTGATATACAGATCATAATAGACATGTCTCACCTGCAGTTGCTGTACCGCTCTTGTGGTTACATTTTCATTTGCATTGAATTCACTGTGAATGGCAGCCCAAGCACTCCTCTTCTTATGTTCAATAGCAGCAGTATGGCCTTTACTTTCAATGACAGCATGATTTCCCACAATTTGTTTAAGCAGAGTTTTTTCATACTCAGTATAGTTCTTTGAGCGTGTTCTTCTAGCTTCAGCCATGTTTGGTGTGAAAATTCCCTTCAGCAAAGCTGTCCTCAATTTCATTTCAATTCCATTCCAGGTTTTTATAAGCACCATGAGGCTAACAAGCTGTGCTCCCACTTAGGCTAATGAGGCTTGACCCAGGTGTTCTCATTTAAGCTTACTCCAGGACTCCAAAGTCTGGGACTAACTAAGACAAACATAAGCCACGCTCATGTAAGCCACTTAAATGACCTAGCTTTACTAGTCTGACTTAGGCCTACTCCTGGCTTGATATAAGCCTTGTCTGCAAAACCGGGCCATAATGTGATAAGTGTTGATGACTTAACAATATTTAGCAACTATTCAGACCTCTCTAGTGACTCTTTTTCAAAAAAGTGACTAGCAACACATCTAGCGACTTTTGCTGGTGTTACTGGAGACTTTTGGAGACTCATTATTACTCTTTTTGACGAGCCGAGGGGGTTGCCGGCAGCCCCTCCCTCGTCCCAAAGTACTCACAAGCGGCACAGGCCTCCCGCAGGAGTCTCTCCCAGCTGCAGTCAGAGCAGGAGATGTTAACCCCTCAGCGTCCAATCTGCTAATCGCACATGCATAAATAGCCGCTGGCTGGTTTACAGTCAGAGTGTCTCTTTTTGGTCAGGCCGGATAAAAGACGAGGGTTGGAATTGTGACAGAAGACAGTGCATTTGCAGTTTGAAACATATTAAGGGTGTTTTTTTACTCACTTTTTGTCTTTCCCACAACGTTATTGCAATAATTGATTATATCGAATCTTAATACTTGTAGAATCACAATTATCAAGAATCGTGATACAATCCAATGGTGACCAAAGCATATTGTCCCACCCCTAATTTCTATCTTATTCTCCCCGCTGAGGATCTGTATTTCTCATATACAGTGGGGAGAACAAGTATTTGATACACTGCTGATTTTTCAGATTTTCCCACTTGCAAAGCATGTAAAAGTCTGTAATTTCTATCATAGGTACTCTTCAACTGTGAGTGATGGAATCTAAAACAAAAATCCAGAAAATCGCAGTAGTTGATGTTTAAATAATTAATTTGCATTTTATTGCATGACATAAGTATTTGATCATCTATCAATCAGTAAGAATTTTGGCTCTCACAGACCTGTTAGTTCTTCTTTAAGAAGCCCTCCTATTCTCCACTCATTACCTGCATTAACTACACCTGTTTGAACTTGTTACCTGTATAAAAGACACCTGTCCACACACTCAATCAACCAGACTCCAGCCTCTCCACAATGCCCAAGACCAGAGAGATGTGTAAGGAGATCAGGGATAAAATTGTAGACCTGCACAAGGCTGGGATGGGCTACAGGACAATAGGCAAGCAGCTTGGTGAGACGGCAACAACTGTTGGTGCAATTATTAGAAAATGGAAGAAATTCAAGACAACGGTCAATCTCCCTCGGTCTGGGGCGCCATGCAAGATCTCACCTCGTGGGGCATCAATGATCATGAGGAAGGTGAGGAATGAGCCCAGAACTACACGGCAGGACCTGGTCAATGACCTGAATAGAGCTGGGACCACAGTGTCAAAGAAAACCATCAGTAACACACTACGCCGTCAAGGATTAAAATCCTGCAGTGCACGCAAGGTGCCCTTGCTCAAGCCAACGCATGTCAAGGCCCGTCTGAAGTTTGCAAATGACCACCTGGATGATCCAGAGGAGGAATGGGAGAAGGTCATGTGGTCTGATGAGACAAAAATAGAACTTTTTGGTTTAAACTCCACTCGTTGTGTTTAGAGGAAGAAGAATGATGAGTACAACCCCAAGAACACCATCCCAACCGTGAAGCATGGCGGCGGAAACATCATTCTTTGGGGATGCTTTTCTGCAAAGGGGACAGGATGACTGCACCGTATTGAGGGAAGGATGGATGGGGCCATGTATCGTGAGATCTTGGCCAACAACCTACTTCCCTCAGTAAGAGCATTGAAGATGGGTCGTGGCTGGGTCTTCCAGCATGACAACGACCCAAAACACACAGCCAGGGCAACTAAGGAGTGGCTCCGTAGGAAACATCTCAAGGTCCTGGAGTGGCCTAGCCAGTCTCCAGACCTGAATCCAATAGAAAATCTTTGGAGGGAGCTTAAAGTCTGTGTGGCCCAGCGACAGCCCCGAAACCTGAAGGCTCTGGAGGAGATCTGTATGGAGGAATGGGCCAAAATCCCTGCTGCAGTGTGTGCAAACCTGGTCAAGAACTACAGGAAACGTCTGATCTCTGTAATTGCAAACAAAGGTTTCTGTACCAAATATTAAGTTCTGTTTTTCTGATGTATCAAATACTTATTTCATGCAATAAAATGGAAATTAATTATTTAAAAATCATGCAATGTGATTTTCTGGATTTTTGTTTTAGATTCTACCACTCACAGTTGAAGAGTACCTATGATAGAAATTACAGACTTCTACATGCTTTGCAAGTGGGAAAACCTGAAAAATTTGCAGTGTATCAAATACTTGTTCTCCCCACTGTATATATATTCTTCTGGGTCTCTAACGGGTTTTGTCGGCCTCGAAAAACTCTCGCCCTCCTCAGAGACCTGCGGCCCAAGATCCACAGGATCTTCCAAAAAGGTGATGCCATTTTCAAGGAGAATTGATTGGTCTGTAGGCGGAGATTTTATAGACGCTGATCTCTTATTAAGAACATAACCTGGTCCCAACCAGGTTAGCTTCTCAGCATGAGTTGCCATGGTGATCTAGCCAGATTAAAAGAGAACCACCTTCATGATACCAAACACCCAGGGTAAGAGCTGCAGTTACCTCAATAACCATCAAATCCAGCTTCGTAGTACAGGGCTCAGGACTCTTGAGGCTTATGGGGGTGTATGGTGGATCTGCTTCTGGTCCCTGCCCACTGGATCGATACTCTCGTAGGTGGAGTCTTCACCTGCATCGACTGGACGACAGTTCGCATAGAGCTGAGGAAACAAACAAACAAACAATCAGATATTTGACAGAGACGACCTGAGACAGCAGGAGAAAGGAAATAAAAAACCTCTGGGTGCAACTGCTTTGTGCATGAAGGTGGAGACTAAAGCTGTCTGCTGAGATATATTTAGTACAAACTTTGAGGAAAGAAAGTGGATTATACCTCAGAAGTGGTTTGGGCTCTGTTGACAATTTCTTGTGAAAATAGTCACTACTTGAGTTCATCGTTACTGCTTCCATTTTCTGTGAACTCCAAAATCACTACATTAATTTGTATTTTCCTGTTTAATTTACCTGTTTATACCTCTTCTAGACTTAAATCTGACTCAATCAGTCAAACAGTATCAAAATATGTTTGCCATCATCAGAGGGACAACAGTAACAGTAGAGCTCAGTATAGAGAGTGTTTAGCTAAAAACAATCTCTTAACAATCCTTTTGATTATCGTGCACAGGTTCATCTCAGGCAGCAGTGAGAATAAGAAAGGGTTAAAGAAAGTCACCTCCATGTTTGGGCTGCCTGTTTTTCTGCTGGAGATCTTCCGAAAACAGATTATCATCAGTGCCAGCTCTGAGATGTTGAAGATGATCATGATGACGTTGAGGACAACACTCACGACCACAATCATCCACAGAACTGTGTGAGGTTAAGAAGAGAAAAGTTCATTTTACAGACTCTTTGACTGCTCAAACCCAGGCCTCCCACGTGTTGCCACTCTTCACAGCTTAGATGAAGACCTTTGGCTCTTTCAAACACTGCAGGGTTAAAACTATGTGTATGTTTATGTTTAGAAATGGTGGACAGTAAAATTGAACGAGACATGAACATCACAACGTGGCCGTCTGATCCCAACCAGCTCACATCCAAAGAAATGGTCCAAAAAAAAAAAGACAAAGACAAAGACACTGGCATTTGGTCTTTTCTTAGCATTATTATTATTATTATTATTATTATTATTATTATTATTATTATTTTATTATTATTATTATTATTATTATTATTATTATTATTATTATTATTATTATTATTATCATTATTAATATCATTATTATTATTATTATTATTATTATTATTTCCTGGTTTGAAAGAGACAATTGGCCATTGTCAGGAATTAACAGGCACCCAGCAGCCAATCAGAGTCAGTTGTTCACCCAGACCACGGTACAAACATATATTTTTATTATTATTATTATTATTATTATTGTTGTTATTATTATTATTATTATTATTATTATTATTATTATTATTATTATTATTATTATTATTTATATATAATACCTCCTGTTGTCTCAGTGGGTGGAGGTGTGGAGCTTCCTGAACTGGAGTCTAAACTCTGTGTTGTTGTAGAACTGGTCGGAGCTGTGAACAACAGAAACAAATCAAGTCCTGGTGAGAGGAAGGAGATACTCTGTGTGATTTGCTTCTCTATACTATGACCATGAATCAGTATTAAAACATCAGCAACTGTCAGTGAAAACTTTCTTCAGACCTTCAAAGGAACAAATAAACATTTTTATTCTCATTAGTTTTCATTACACTTTGAGAACAAACTCATCATCTGTGACAATGTTCTCAAAATGCTTGTATGGATCGAGAGACAAAACTCTTTTCAGACTACATCTGTACCGTCCAGAGTCAGACTTGGCCAGCTGTGTGATGTTCACAAACAGACACGTTCCTGACAGAACTCTTTCTAGATTCCTGATGCTGATGATGTCTGATCACTTGCTTTTAACTTGTTTTTGGGACTTCTAAACAGATGATCAAACATTTTCAGTTGAGAGATTTCTGCTTGGATAATAATCAGCATCCTGTTGATATAAAGTGTCATCAGTTAGTTTAGTCCTGCCTGTGGTCAGTTTAGAGCTATTCTGCAGACAGCCACCAGGGGGCGTTCAGGGGTTTATCAGTCAGTTAGAAGCAGTTACTTCCTCCATCTGTTGTTATTCTCACATTGAAGTCAACACAAACTGATGATCTGCAGTTGGTCACACTGCCTCTAACATCAGCATCCTGAGTGTTCACATTTATTGTCCAGAAATATTTTTCATTTTCTCATTTCATGCTAAAGTAAACCTAAATCTAATATAAATACTGTTTGAATCAGGGTTTACCACTCACCTGGACTGTAGCAAATGAATGGAAACTTCAGGTCACACTTCTTGTCCCACCATCCTCCAGAGAACCTGAAATCTACGACTGCACAAGCCTCATTCCCCCCGTCGTTACCAGGTTCCCCTGACTTCCAGTGGCTAAGGGAGGAGCTGCTTCCATCGGACCACTTCCAGGAGTCTCTGAAAAGGCCGATCCAGACTCTTACTCCTGCTGGAACCAGCTCCTGGACCTTCTGGTTCTCTGTCTTGTCTCTCACACTGGCCAGGTCTGTGTAGTGTTCTCTGCAGTAGCTCTGGGCCTCAGTCCAGGTCATGTAGTCGTCAGTGAGGACAAATGTCACATTCAGCCCTGAAAATAGAGCAGAGAGAAATGCTGTGCAGAGGCACCATAACACACAACACTGATGCATACTTTATATTTGAGTTTTTCTGCGTCTGAATATTTTTCTCAGCAGTTTGATGTTTCTTAATGAATGTGAGCATGAAGCTGAAGTCACCGTGGAGCTGTGTGCATATCAACTCCTTTTCTTCAGCCCTGTTGACTGAGACAGTGACGTGGCATAAAGCTGTTAATGATGGAGCTCTTTATATAAACCTGCAGCTTCTCACAGTGAAATGAAGGCAGGACTCACGTCCATCTGCTTTAAATGAGCTTCATGTAACTGAAGACAGAGAGGCAAAGAGCAGCAGAGAAGGGGAGAGGTCAACAAGCTCAACTGGTCTGTTTTACCTTCGATCATCAATATTCTCACCTTTCACATCACAGCAGACGGCCCGTATGTTGACTGTGCAGCGAAGATTGTTCCATCGTCCATCTTCATTCATCCCTGTGCAGTGTTGTGAACTGAGCCAATTGTTTGGTTCTCCAGTATCCCATCGTCTGAACCTTGTGTCTGTCAGTGACCACCTCCAGCTGTTCACGTCATCATACAGCCCAATCCAGGCGACCTGAAACACATAATTATATTAATAATATTCATGTGTCCATATGAACAGTGAAACAGGTTCTTCTTCCTGTAATAATTCCTGCTGTTTATACTGGACATTAAGAGATCCCTTATAATTCAAGTTCAGTAGGGTACTAAATCCTTCGTCCTCATTCAGTGTAAAAAAAAAATGATTTAAAAGTTTCTCTGAAGTTTCACGTCTCAGACTATAAAACTTTAAATCCATGTGTCACTGACATGATGTCAGAAAGGAAAGAAAGAGGAAAGTGAACTCATAGAGGAAACTCCTGCTCTTTCTGCTGTTGTGTTCAGGGTTTCCACATCCTCCATGCTGTCTACAGTGGCCAGGTCTGTGTAATTCTCTCTGCAGTAACTTTGTGCTTCAGTAAAGTTCTTCTTTTCATTAATGACGTACTGACGTCCAGCACACAGGCCTGTAGAGACACACATGCATACTGATCACATTTATGCTATAAATAACTTTTTATACATGTTCACTTTGTAACTTTACAGTTTAATGGATTCAGATGTTTCCTTGCGTTTGTAGTAAATATCAGGAATATATTAACATTTAAATACATATATTATTATTATATAAAGTTTAAAAATATTTATTAATTGATGTTGGTCATGCTACTACATGCAACAAACTATTTAAATTATTATTATATTCAAAATATATATTAATAATAAATGCCAAATAGCATAAATGTATGTTTACAGTGTGTATATAATGTATGTATATGTCTTATTTTTTATATTCTCATTCTGTCCTCTATATCTATGTGTCTGTGTCTTGAACTGCTGTGACAACTAAGTTTCCTCACTGCAGGAAAAATAAAGTCATATCTCTTCTTATTTACTCAAGTACTGCACACAAGGACAATTTAGAGTATTTTCTTTCATGCATTTTATACCTGCAGTAGTACAATATAATATTATATTACATATTATAATATAACTGACAACATTTCACACAGACAGATTGTTCTTTTTACTTATTCTGCATTTAAAAACAGGACAAATTGATACAACACAACACATTGTTGTATTTTAATATTTTTTGCCTTGTGACCTCTTCCAAATAATCTGAATGTATGATAATAAATAATAAAATATATTGTGTAGTAAAGTGTTTTGGTAGGATAAAATCAGGGCAGATCTAGCAGGGGGCGACATGCCTGAGGGCTCCACATGTCAATCAGAAATTAACTTAAATAAAAATGAACTGAGTTTAATTAGTGCAGGTATAAAGTGAAACCCAGCAGTGAAAAACAGAGACTGAGCACATTTAACTGATTTATGTCTAATACATTTAAAGAAAAAATAGAGAGGTGACAAATGAATCAACATCAATCAGTGTGCTTTAGTCTGTTAATCAATCATAGTGTAAGTGAAGGGCATGACAAAGTTTTATTTTTTTCAAACCTTGGAAATCTGCCCTAACAGACTTAGATTCCCACAGCCCTTTGAGTGCTCTGAGTGCGAGATGTGAAAAAATGAAACTTTGTCATAGAGCTAAACCAAATACATCACCAGAAAGGTCTTGGCCTGGAGAGTAACATATATCAATTTCAAGGTTCTATAATATTCTTGCTTTGAGATATTGACCTTTGAACCTTAACCCTGGGGCATATTTAAATGATTATAACTAAGAGACAAAAAGGGTTACAGACATGAGACCTACTGTTATAGAAAGGTGTTGACATGGACTATAATGTGAGCATAGTTACTAAGGGGTGGGAGTGGGGGGGGGGGGGGGGCTTTAGGATATGCTGAAAAAATAAAAAATCCCCCATTGAACAAGACAATATTTAAATTCTGATGCCAAAAATGTGATCGACATCCCCTCAAACCCCTGGAAAGCCACTAATTAAGTATTGCCAACTTCCAATTTGAGGGGAAACCCTGTTTTATTAAAAAAACTACAACTCCCTAGACCTCTCTTTGGTACTTATGTCGACATTAGAAAAAACATTTTGTAGTTCTTCCGTATTAGGGTTGTGAAAACCTATTTCTACCCAATATATCGAATATCACACACTGTCTAATAAATAGTTATACTGTATGTATATTATCTATGCTAAAAAAAGACAACAATGTTTGTTTAATGAAGATATTTTAACTAAAACAGGAGAGCAGAGTCCGGGCCATTTACAGTGAAGCGCGATTCAATGAGATCGTACTATCCGGTAGGATCGGACCACATCCGGTAGGATCGCTCAGCACATACGGTAGATTACAAAATAAAACAGATTTCAAAATAAAACACAGCGGATCGTCTTTTTCTGGCGAGATCTTCGCCACAAAGTGATTATGTACATTCACTGAGTGAATATTAAGAAAATAAAACATATATTTCTCGCTAGAAATGTAATCAAAATCCATTTTTATGCAGAAACAAAGTCAAAATATATTTTTTTTTTCACTAAAAATGAGAGAAATGTCCGCCAGCGGAGTGCCGTAGCAACTGTTGTTGAGGATTGTGGGTAATGTAGGCCTTTCCACAATCCAAAACAAACGAATAAAAGTTTATTTCTCAGAATCGAAGGAGAAAAAAATTATACTGAGAGCCACAACATGAAGCTATTTTATTGTTGAATTATCAGTGAGACTTTGATGTGTTTGTGTTGAGAAATGTTGACGATCATTGGAGTGAATAGACGGCTGTAGCCTCTGCTCGAACTGTTGTCAGCGCCGCGAGCGGGTTTATATTGGAGTCAATTGAGAACCCAGAGCGTTTCACACAGACGTGGAAGGGTACCCTTTGCCTCAGTATGATACGTCTAGGGGTGTGACAAATCGTCGGTATATTACGCTTTGGGAATGAGAACGGGTTGATATTTTAGGAGACCGCAAAATGACCAATCAAAAGTCACCATTCACTGCGCGCTCTAGTTCACCGCTCTGACTTAGGCCTACTTCTTTCAAGCATGAAGGTTGGCTAACTAGACAAAATGTCTCTCTCCACCTTAAAAAAAAGAAAAGTTGACGTAGAGAACAGGCAGTTCAACCAGGAATGGGCAGAGAAATACGCGTTCATTTCTGTTGATGGGAATCCTGTGTGTTTAATCTGCAACGAGTGCCTCGCCGTGTGTAACGCTACTTTCATGCCGGGCTCTGCCGCTCGGAGGCAAAAGATATCGGGGCTAACATCTTGTTATGAGCAAAGACGCCGCATATTGTTCCGGGCCTGTACTGATCAAGAACGAGCAACGGCAGCATCATTACAAGTGGCGTGGATATTGGGAAAAAAGAAAAAGCCGTTTACAGACTCAAATTACTCAAGGAGTGTATGCTGGCATCCATTGATGAGGTGGTAACAGATGAGAAAACCCGAAAATGCGTTATTGATTCGATCAAGCAAATTCCAATATCTGACACGTCAAATATGAGGAGAGTCGAGTCCCTTGCATCGGACGTTTTTGAGACGCTTTTGGACAAGCTGAGGAAGGCTGAGGTAATGTCTTTGGCCGTGGATGAGTCGACAGATAACAGTGATGTTGCGCAGCTGTGCCTCTATGTGCGATTTTTTGATGGAGAATGTTTTTGCGAGGATCTGCTTGGACTAATTCCCCTGGAGGGGCATACCACCGGTGAGATTTTATTCACCAAAATTGCTTCATTCTTTCAGGAGAACAACTTGGATCTGGCACGCGTCAACATGCTGGTGACGGACGGTGCGCCCTCGATGGTGGGCAGGGATCAGGGGCTCTCCGCGAGGATGGCAGCCGTAGCTCCACAGATGAGATCGCTACATTGCCTCATCCACCAAAGCCTTCTGTGTGCCAAACTCAGTGGTAAGGTAAAAGAGACCATGGACTCTGTCATGGCAATTATAAACTTTATCCGGTGCACCTCCAGTTTACAGCACCGTCTTTTCCGCAAGCTTTTGATTGACATGTCTGCTGAATACACAGATTTGCTCATTCACAATGACATTAGATGGCTTAGCAAAGGAAACGCATTGAAACGTTTTTGTGAACTAAAAGAGGAGATTCTGGTGTTTCTCCAGTCTTCAAAGCTGAAAAAAGCTGGCAAGTTTCTGTCTCTGATGGGAAATTATGAGTTTAATGCCACTGTTTGCTTTTTGAGTGATATTTTCCGTCATTTGAACACACTCAACATGGAGTTGCAGGGCAGAGATAAAACAGTCTCAGAACTTGTGGAGAAACTTCATGCTTTTCAAAGAAAGCTCTCACTCTTCTCTGCTGATCTTTGTCCTGGGAAGATGCTCCACTTCCCCACTTTAAGGAAATCTGGCCTGCAAATTACAGAGGTGATGTCAGGCTTTATTGATTCACTGAAAAACAACTTTGCCACCAGGTTTGATGATTTCAGCATCTCCAGTGAAGTGATGAGATTTGTTAAGGACCCTTTCTGTGTGAATGTTGAGGCAGACTTTGCATCAAAAGGAAAGGAGCTTGTACCATCATTGGATGAGGGTTTTTGACAACTGGAACTCATTGACATTCAGTCATCAGATGACTTGCGACAGTCTTTGCAGCAGGCGGGTTTTGAACAATTCTGGACCCATGTAGTCATGCAAGAGAAATTTCCACACTCAAGGGGTCTTGCACTTTTTCTTCTGACAATGTTTGGCTCAACATACACTTGTGAGTCGTCATTCTCACACATGAATGCCATTAAAACTCACAATCGCATATCCCTCACTGACCAGCACCTGCAACACTGCTTGCGCATTGCTCTGACAACATATACACCTGACTTCACTGCTATTGCTAAGTCAAAAAAATGCCATTTCTCTCATTAGATGGCAAATGTTGGCAAACTACATGCAAGGTAACAGGCATGATAGTCAAGCGAGTAATGAGGTTTGATTTTTGAACAGTATGATTCAATTAACATGTTATTCACCTCATAATATTTACTTTTAAGCTTTTCTTGATATGGTATGGCTCAACTGAACTGCATATTGAGGTGTCTGATGCATTTTCAATATAGGCAGATAAGAAAAATGTGAGACTGTTTTTTTTCCTCATGTTAGCAGGGTTAAAATGGGTGAGGTGATTATTGTTGAAAGCAGTTTGAAATGTTTTGAAAGTGCCATGCAACATAAAATGTTGTTATAAGATGTTATTAGAAGCACACTATGCAGTTTTGTTTTGTATTTGTTGGTGCACTTTGAATTGAAGTCGTTAATTAATGAAATTGGAATTAAATACATAAATGTGTTATTATATTCTCCGGCCCCTTATTTTGCCTCAAATTCATGAACTGGCCCCCATTCCAAATTAATTGAATAGCCCTGCTTTATAGCATGAGAAGATCAGGATGTTTTCTTTGCATGCTACATGTCAAACTTTTAAACTTGATTTTTCCCTAGTGTTTGAAGTGGATTTTTAGTTTCTGGTGGTTGAGAGCAGAGAAAGTGTTTGTTCCTGCATGTTAGCTGATGTTTTCATTGTTTAAAGGACTTTTATTGTGACGTGTCGGAGCATGTTTCCTCTATGTGGTTTCTTGGAAAAGAAAAGGCTGTATGAATGTATGCGAGCCTCTTTGTGTCTCATAAATACAGGAAATCAAGTAAAAGAATGTAAAGATATTTAAATAACACTTGTGATATAAAGAATAGTATGTAAACTGTATACTTTTTTTTAAAAAAGAATGTCTTCTTGGACAGCTTGCAGCCATGTTGGAAGAATTTCACATTTGATATTTTAACTCTTTGGTAACTCGAACTGCACGAGTTAAAGGGATGAGTTTCTTAAGGGCATTTTATCATAAGTTACAAATTTCTTCAAAATAGTTTTGGTAACTTTACGGCAGAGATTTAAAAACTTGTCTTTTGTCAAGTTTAAAATGTGTAGAAAACTCTTAAGTAATAGCTGAAGATGTTTTTTCTCCCAAACTCCAAACGGAATTCTGGTATGTTTTCACCTGGACTCAGCACCATCCTTTGGTTTGTAACAGCCTAACCCTAACCCTAACCCTAACCCAATGAGAACAATTTGTTTAATGTATCTGTCAGAATAAATGGAGATCCCCTCCAAAAAGATATCTGGTCTAAGCCTCGTCAAATCACACAACGCAGAGTAGCCTTCACCGGATACATAAATACATTTTTGATTCATATTCAACTATGTTTATTTTTATGCATCCAAAAGGGGAAAAAAAAGTATTTCACCATGTCAGCTCTTGGTGGGTGTGAACGGCTGCTGTTATTTACCTGTATTGCTTTTAGACCAGAGCTGGTGCCCAAAGAACCCAAAGAACCGGCTCCAACCCAAAAAGAAGGGTTTTGAAGCAGCATGAATTCTCTTTGACCAAAAATGCTCAATAGAGTTCATGATGCTTCAAAACCCTAACCCTAACCCTAACCCTAGGAAACAAAAAAGATTTTTATCTGCCTGATCCCCTGCACCCGTGCCCCCCGTAGCACTCTCCAAGAGTGCTGCGTTTTAACCCAAACCCAAACCCAAACCCATATTTTGCCGCCATGCCACGCCCGCATATTGTGAAGGTCAGTAAAGGTGTTGATAAGTTGTGTTCCCCAAAGCCTTGTAATGGTACCGACCAAGTTTGAAGTCAATGGGATTAAATCTGTTGGAGAAGTTATGTAAAGTATGCAATGTGGTCATTTTGTGAAAGGGGGCGTGGATAAACATAAGGGGCGGGGCTTTATGAAAAAATTGTTATGTAGAAGTGTTAAGGGCTGTACTCTGATGACGCATGAGAAGTTTGGAGCAGGTGGGACAAAGAATGGAGAAGTTATAACGATATCGTGTTTCATGGCGAGATGCCATATTTTGGGGCCCTGCCACGCCCACATAGTGTGACTGTCAGTAAAGATTTGAATAACTTTTGATCCCAAAGGCCTTGTGATGGTACTGACCAACTTTGAAGTCTATCAGGTTAAATCTGTAGGAGGAGTTCATTAAAATATGAAATGTGGTCATTTAATGAAAGGGGCGTGGATATAGCATAAGGGGCGGGGCTTTATGAAATATTATGATTTAGAAGTGTTAAGGGCTGGACTCTGATGAAGCATGACAAGTTTGGAGCAGATCGGACAAAGAATGGAGAAGTTATAACGATCTCGTGTTTTATGGCGAGATGCCATATTTTGGCGCCATGCCACGCCCACATAGTGTGACTGTCGTTAAAGATTTGAATAACTTTTGATCCCAAAGGCCTTGTGATGGTACTGACCAACTTTGAAGTCAATCAGGTTAAATCTGTAGGAGGAGTTCATTAAAATATGAAATGTTGTCATTTAATGAAAGTGGGCGTGAATAAAGCATAAGGGGTGGGGCTTTATGAAATATTATGATTTAGAAGTGTTAAGGGCTGGACTCTGATGAAGCATGACAAGTTTGGAGCAGATCGGACAAAGAATGGAGAAGTTATAACAATCTCGTGTTTCATGGCGAGATGCCATATTTTGGCGCCATGCCACGCCCACATAGGGTGACTGTCGGTAAAGATTTGAATAGCTTTAGATCCCAAAGGCCTTGTGATGGTACTGACCAACTTTGAAGTCAATCAGGTTAAATCTGTAGGAGGAGTTCATTAAGATATGAAATGTGGTCATTTAATGAAAGGGGGCGTGGATATAGCATAAGGGGCGGGGCTTTATAAAATATTATAATTTAGAAGTGTTAAGAGCTGGACTCTGATGAAGCATGACAAGTTTGGAGCAGATCGGACAAAGAATGGAGAAGTTATAACGATCTCGTGTTTTATGGCGAGACGCCATATTTTGCCGCCATGCCACGCCCACATAGTGTGACTTGGTAATGATTTGAATAACTTTTGATCCCTAACCCTAATCCTAATTAGGGTTAGGGCTAGGGTTAGGGTTAGGGTTAGGGTTAGGGCTAACCCTAATTAGGGTTAGGGTTAGGGCTAACCCTTACCCTAGCCCTAACCCTAATTAGGGTTAGCCCTAACCCTAACCCTAACCCTAACCCTGGTTAGGGTTAGGGTTAGGGTTAGGGTTAGATTCCGACAGATTTCACCCCATGGACTTCAAACTTGGTCAATATCACAAGGGCTTTGTACTTTGGGATCAAAAGTTATTGAAAGCTTTACCGACTGTCACACTATGTGTGGGCGTGGCATGGCGGCAAAATATGGCGTCTCGCCATAAAACACGAGATCGTTATAACTTCTCCATTCTTTGTCCGATCTGCTCCAAACTTCTCATGCTTCATCAGAGTCCAGCCCTTAACACTTCTAAATTATAATATTTCATAAAGCCCCGCCCCTTATGCTATATCCACGCCCCCTTTCATTAAATGGCCACATTTCATATTTTAATGAACTCCTCCTACAGATTTAACCTGATTGACTTCAAAGTTGGTCAGTACCATCACAAGGCCTTTGGTATCAAAAGTTATTCAAATCTTTACCGACAGTCACACTATGTGGGCGTGGCATGGCGCCAAAATATGGCGTCTCGCCATAAAACACAAGATCGTTATAACTTCTCCATTCTTTGTCCGATCTGCTCCAAACTTCTCATGCTTCATCAGAGTCCAGCCCTTAACACTTCTAAATCATAATATTTCATAAAGCCCCACCTCTTATGCTTTATCCACGCCCACTTTCATTAAATGACAACATTTCATATTTTAATGAACTCCTCCTACAGATTTAACCTGATTGACTTCAAAGTTGGTCAGTACCATCACAAGGCCTTTGGGATCAAAAGTTATTCAAATCTTTACCGACAGTCACACTATGTGGGCGTGGCATGGCGCCAAAATATGGCGTCTCGCCATAAAACATGAGATCGTTATAACTTCTCCATTCTTTGTCCGATCTGCTCCAGACTTCTCATGCTTCATCAGAGTCCAGCCCTCAACACTTCTAAATCATAATATTTCATAAATCCCCGCCCCTTATGCTATATCCACGCCCCCTTTCATTAAATGACAACATTTCATATTTTAATGAACTCCTCCTACAGATTTAACCTGATTGACTTCAAAGTTGGTCAGTACCATCACAAGGCCTTTTGGATCAAAAGTTATCAAAAGCTTTACTGACCGTCACACTATGTGGGCTTGGCATGGTGGCAAATTATGCCGTCTCGCCACAACACACGAGACCGTATAACTTGACCATACATTGTCCAATCTGTCCCAAATTTCTCATACGTGATGAGGGTCCAGCCCTTAACACACCCACATACCAATATTGACACTCAGTCAGAGCACCCCCCGCTGGTAACAGGTCGTCACATGTTTTATACTTAGCCCTAGCAGTAGGCTTCACGTAGAGACACAAAAATTTGGTACACACATGAATCATGTGAAGACGCACCAAAAAGCCTCTTGGACCCATACCTCAAACCCAACTGGAAGTCTGCCATCTTGGTTTTAATAACGCACAATTCATCGTTTTTTCCCATTTCCACCTCGCATACTTTAACGAACTCCTCCGACAGATTTCACCCCATGGACTTCAAACTTCGTCAATATCACAAGGGCTTTGTACTTTGGGATCAAAAGTTATTGAAAGCTTTACCGACTGTCACACGATGTGGGCGTGGCATGGCAGCAAAATGTGGCGTCTTGCCACAAAACTACACATCCTTATAACTTTTACATACTTTGTCCCATCTGGTCCAAACTTCTCATGCTTCATCTATTTTAAAAATAGTGAAATTATGGGATGTCCAAAAAATGACCCCTCGAAAAATGTCATACTATAAAAAAATGGTGTGTATGTGAGAGGTAGTTTTGTGAATGTTAGAGGTAAAATTGTGTATGTGAGTGGGAAGAAGGAATTATGTCCTGTATGGTCCCTCATACATATGCACACCTACACGAACACACAGACAATTGATAATTCAAAATTAGTCACACTTGTTCTTTCCTCTGCAGAATTTAATTTGTTGCTTGGGTATTTTTGTTACAGATCAACGGTATCACTCCATATACAACTACAAGTACAGTATTTTGTACAGTTCATATTCAAATACATAGTTTTCATTGGCTTATTTACAAAACACAATTTTTTTATGTACATGTTTTCATGTCAGTGCAACATCACTTTCTTTCAACAAACACCTTACAAAAAAGTTCTTTAAATTAACATGTCTGGTTCAGATCCAACAGAAACAAACTTAAATAAAAGAGGCTACAGAGACACTGACAGACAGCTCAGTAGTAGATTGCACTGCCTGCCGGGTGTGGGATATGATGGGCGGGGCCTCTGGAGCTGGGCAGGGGCTTAAGATATTATTTCTGTGGTTCACAAGATCGGTGTTTGCCCAGTTTCAGTGTCAAAGTTCAGTTCTTTCGGGCAGAAAATCTTTGTTCCTGAATAACAAAAAAAATGTGCTGAAATTAACTTTAAATTGTGTTTTTTTTTCTAATACAGTTTAAGCTACAGGTGTGGTAAGCTTAGCATCACACAAGTAGTCATTTAAGCAAACATTCACAGCCACAAAAAAAGAAAAAGTTGACAGCTATTGCACCTTTAAATGAAGCAAACGTTACAAACTGGTTTCTCAAGAGACTAATCCTAAGGAGAAATTGTGATGATATTTTTAAACACTGACACAAACTGGACATCGTCTATAGCTCGGTGCAAAGGCAGGAGGGTGGAGGACAAAAAAGAGCTGAGCAAGCAAACATAAATAGCACTCATCTGTACATTTCCATTTGTTCAACAAACGTACTCTGCAAAGGAATATAAAGTTTCATTCAGTGACAGATCTCTCTCCAGATACATCCACAATAAACACCTTCTACTCATAAATACAGCAGCTCAAAAAGGGGTCGAACACAGAGATTCAACTCCTGTGATCTAGAAGACAAAGTGGGGAATTGCTGACCGTCTGTCTGTTCACAGTGATTAGACTGAGCCCCAAGCAAGAGGAGCTCCACACATGCTGCTACACACCAGACACAAAGCTCTGTCACTGGTCTCCACACAGCAAAACACATGGGGTTTGTTCATTTCAAAACTAACCTGAACCATCACATCAAGTGGCCAAACCTTCTGATAAAAGGAGGGAACAGAAATTGACATGATACAGATATTTGTCGACTCAGCACACAGAAGAAAATGATAATCTAAATGTTACAGTCCAGACACATACTGCAGCTCTCAACGGATTCAACAGGCTGTGGTTATTTTGAAGAATATATGAACTGAAACCATCTGATATCAATGGATTTATGGGAACAAATGTTTTGGTAACAGTAATGTACAGGTATGGACTTTACCAATATAGTTTTTAATATATCTTAATTTCAAGAGGATTTTTTCCTTAAACCAACCCAAATTTAAATTAATTCTTAAAAGGTCATTCCAATATAGGAAACTTTATTCTCCATACATTTTTAAATGGATGCTTGATTGTGGATTGGAACATTTTGAGGAACAATTACATCAATTGGTTCAAAATAGAGACTTCACAGTTCAATATTAATTATTTACCCTATAGGGAATAACTGTGTCTAAGGGACCTGTTGGAGCCAAGGTAACCCAGGGCGACACATTGGCTGTGGGCATCTACCATTTGGGGTACAAATTTGGTTACAGTAAATTAATTAAACACATTTACTTAGAGATATGCACCATGTGAGTATACTATCAAGTAAAATACTAAAAGCACAAAACACCCTTAGACTCTAATGATGCAGGGCCATAAGACTAATAAAGGCTTTAAAGGTGCATATATAACGTAAAATATGCAATTTATGAAATTAGCTTTGGGACTGTGATCCCCAAGGGGATGCAGACACTTTGTCTGGTTGGTAATGTGGCATTGGGGCTTAAACTCCTGATGCACAGGTGTACTCCAGGACACTTTGTGGTTACAGAAGCAGCAAAGCACAAGAAACAGGCTTGAAACTTTCAACCAAAGAGGGCATTTAAACGATTTTAAACCCATTGTACACATCAAAGTGTTTATAGGTGTTGGGGAATAGCTCTGTGTAGCTGTGTTAAGGTTTGATAAGTGCTGTCACATGATGTCACTTGAGTTAGAGTCAGTTGGGGCTTAAGACTACAAGTTTAAAAAATGAAATCTATCTGAAGGTATGGAGTTAGAAGGAAAGGAACTGTCTAGACCTCTTCATTACAAGCATAAACACACCCGAATGTCTGACTGAAATGTCAACAGTCCAGTTGCATTGTGGATAATGTAGGCGCCGGGTATTGACAAGAAAGATGAATATGTAAAAAAATTAAAAAGATGATACCGGTATCTCAAAAAGGTCTGCAATCAGTTTTGATCCCTTTTTTCTTTCTACTGGCCTTCTTAGATCTGACACTGGTATATTAGTGCAATGCTAAACCGGCGGAGTATTCTTTTAAGTTAAATATGATATCATTTTGTAACCAAAATACAGTGAGATCGCCCAATGTCCCAACTTTCTCTGGTTTCTTATCGGGGAGTCTGACACCTCTGATAAATATCCTTTCCTATCCAAACCTGAAGTGCCTCCTGAAGCCTGCCTTTAAGAAAGAAAATCAAAACAATAAAATGTTTCCTTTATAAAACAACGCATTTGCAGAATCCATAAAAGTATCAAACATATACTGTATATTATTCTCTAAGTGTATCCTTTTGAAATCATGGCACCTGTCCTAAACAAACCGAGACTGATACTCAAGCTCTTTGAGTTTCAACAAAGTTATGGGTACACAGAGGTCAACATTGCACAAATCACTACTGACATTTGGCAGCTATAGAATCAAACACAGTTTTGGCAAAAAATGCCGGATTTTATGTGTCCTAGGAGGGGAAGAGACCTTTTTTTTAAGGGCGGGGGTCCTGAAATGTGTGTACCATGACTCCTACACCGAAGGAAGCATTTATTTAATATTATTATTATTATTATTATTATTAATACTGTCACAGACTATTAGTGTAAAGTTGGCCGACAGCCTGTGGGAAGCGATGAGGTAGCATGTGACTTATGACACTAATCGCTAAAAAAACCTTTGGAGAACCATTTTTTTGTTTGTCACAGTATCCAATATTCTAAATACCAAATGTCAATATCATGTTGATGTGTGGCATACAATATGACATTTTTTACTCTTGGGCCCCTTTACACTTGGCATTTAAAACTCAACCTTTTTCTAATCATTGGCTTTTTTGCAGTTACACCTGGACTTCTTCATCCTGTGGCCTCATTGTTTTTCCTTCTCCGGGTCAGATATCCAGGCACGGATCACACGAGAACTCCAGGCGTAGATTTTTTGTTTTCGTTCGGGCATCACAAGTGATAAATGCACAATTACAAAGCAACATCACTTCATGACTTGGCCATACCGGCATACATTCAGAGATGCGATAGTATGCAAGTATATGTTACATGTGTGTTATGGCGAGGGTTGTTCACGAGGGGGAGGAGGAGGAAGGGGCGGGTTGTTTCCTCGGGCTCAGCAAAGTGCACCAGTTTAGTGCTTTTACCAGGGCTTTATGTTGTCTCTTCAAACCTTTGCACTAAAATATATTTGCGTTCAAGTGTAGAAAGTGCTGCGATGCATCCCTAAAGACAGAGACCACGATCAGACTCTAGTCGTTAGCAGTTTGTGAGAAAGTCTTCAGAAGGATCTGAACGTCTGGTGCTTCCTGCTCAGAGCAGCAGGGGGGAGCAGAGAGCAGTTGTAGTGCTGGCTGACGGAAGACGAGGTGCGATCACTGGAGGACACAGTATTTCTTGTAATCGGACTCAAAGTCTTCATCCATGCTACTGGTGTCGGCCATCTTCTTGCCATCTATCTTTGGCAGGAACTGGGAGTAGTCGACTCCCTGCTGCTCATAGAAAAGGATGTAGGCCGAATCCGTGTCAATCTCCTCCGAGTGCACTTCCTGAGGAGGAAAGAGTGATGTACGCGTCAATTAACCTGTTGTGTGTGTCACAAGTCAGACTTAAAGGCTAATACATACCCAAATGATGTCATTTTGTTCTTGCAGCCCTGGAGAAAGAACAAATTTCTCCCTTCTTGACACATCATCTGGGCAGAACTTTGTTCTTGTGTCTAAGAACTATCGTGTGATTGGTCAGAAATCTGAATTAGAATGAGACGTGTGCTGCAGTGGGAGGGCCCTGTGAAGACTTCCCTGGAGTTCTGCAGTGAAGTATGACATGTTCTGGCCAGAAAGAACGTTTTTCTTGTTCTTGCCACCTCAAGAACAAGAAAAAATGTCTCTGTTCTTATGGAGTATGTAAAGGGCTTAAGATGTGAGGTTGCATCCACTACTAGCTGCTGCACACTGTATAGAATGGCTTTTATTATCAGTATAGCAGTTTACAATAATAATGGTGGCAGGGCTTTAACAGGCAATTACTTTGATTCAATGTGATTAGAAAATACAAAAGGTGATTCTTTTTATACTCACTGTGGATAGATGTAATACTAGAGGTGCATCTCAAAACATTAGAATATGATGGAAAAGTCCATTTCCAGTAGTTCAAGTCAAACAGCCCCAACCAAGTACTAAGTCATAAAGATGGACATACTTTTCAGAGGCCAACATTTCCATATTAAACATACTTTTTAAAATTGGTCTTTTGTAATATTCAAAATTTTTGAGACACTGAATTTTAGGTCTTCATTAAATGTAAGCCATACTCATTATAATTAGAAGAAATTAGATAAATTAAGACATGAAATGTTTCATTCTGTGTGTAATGGATCTATATAATGTGTGATTTCCACTTTTTGAATTGAATTACTGACATAAATAAACTTTCTATGATATTCTAATTTATTGAGATGCACTTGTATATGTTTGACCAGTTATCTATGGCTATTTTCAAAATACGAATATGATGAAAGGGATGCTAATTAATGCCTCAGTGTCTTACCTTACAGCTGCTGTCGTTGTAACAGTACCATTTCTCATTGGGGTTTTTGGCATACGTCACATAGTGGCCTCCTCCCATGATTCCTGAATGGCACTGTCGAGACACAGCATGAAGATATTTAGACCCGTCTCAAAGCTTATTGACAAAGCTACATGTATGACACTGATGTTGATGTGTGGCACTTACTGATATTGCATAAAGGTTGTAGATGGCGTCCAGACACATGTTGTCTCTGTGCTGCAGCAGTGAGTTGTCAGGGTCCATGCTGCCCTCCGTGCTGCAGTCTGAGCTCAGCCCGTTGCTGTCACCGTTCACCAGGACCACATCACAGTTGCTACTGGACGCCTCAGTACCGTAGGAGGCCTCTGATGAGATTGTCTCTCCCGATCCAGGAAGGCCCGATGCTGCCGTGCTGCCCTCTGTGTCCGGCTGTGGCGTGCTATCCCCCGGCTCACCCTCAGCATTAGCAGCTCCATCCAGGTTCTCTTTGCTGTTAGAGAGGCGGTGTCTGCTACCCAGCTGGGGCAGACGTAGCCGGCCTGGTCTTCGGCCTCCGCTGCCAGTCTTCGGGCTGCCCGAGGGGCTGCTGGACCGGCTGAGAGAGGGCGCAGACTTTCTGCTGGAGGCAGGGGAGGCTGTCGGGAAACCACAGGGTTAAATACACTTCTCCTGCACCTGCAATTGGGCCATTTGTCACTCTGCTTGTCTATTTTGTTTCAGGCTCTTAATCATAAAACACATGGCAAAAAGTGCAAGTGTCTCAAAACTGTGAGTGGTTTCAGTGCATTATTGTTTCTGCATTAAATAAATATAATTTAGAATAAAACACACACTTAGAGGTTCAGCTGGCAAATTCAATAATATTTGGCAACCTTTTCTGAGATATTTGGAAGAGAAATATGAGCTGCATGACTCAAGTTAGGACAACCACAGATTTCATTGTGCTTAGATGACAACCCGCTTAAATACTATTCAGTATGTACTGTACTTCTCTAATGTTTTTTGCTTGTTTTTTTTCTTTTGTTTTCTGTAAAATTTTCTCCTTTTTATGTTTATGTGTATAAACACAAACAGATATGTCCTCTTTTACAACATACTTAACTTATATTGTCTTAAATTTATTCATCTATTTATCATTATTATTATTTATCTATCTATATATTTATTTATTTTTACTTTTTGGGGTGGGGATTCTGTTCGGAGTGTTCCTGTATGCCTGTGTTCTATTGTGAAAAAAACTTAATAAACAAAGTTTTAAGACAAAAAAATTAAATAAATATCATTTAGTACCTTTGGGGAGGTTGCAGAAGCCAGCAGGGGCAGAGATGGAGGACAAGTTGTCTTCTCCGATCCTCAGCAGATCCTCGCTCTGACTGCGTGAGTGAAGGCAGTGCTGCTCCAGGTCTCTGGGAGCCAGGAAGGCGCTAGGGTCAAAATTCTCTCTCGGGAACTTGACAATCTTCTGGGATTTAATCCAACGACCATTTACAAACTGGAAGCGCTTCAGGTGGACAATCTGAAGAGAAGAGAGCACATGTCACACACTCTGTGTTATACTCCTGAAAAGCACATTTAAAGTTCTACTGAGGGAACCTGGTGTGACAAAGTGTACCACTGACCAGCATCGGTGGCAGCCTCCAGAGGTCCAGCTTCTTTGTGGCCAGCCGGTGCGTCTTGCACTTGGAGCAGTAGTAGAGCTCGTCCTCACCCAGCTCCTCCTCGCTGGTGAAGGCCTTCAGACAGCTGTCTAAGCTGATGGGCTCAGCCTGCGCCCGACGGGACTGCTCCACGCTGCAGTGCTCCTCCACAATCTGTAGGGCGACCGTGATGGAGGAGATACTGAGTGATGCATTCACACTGTTCTGTCTGTCACAATATCTATACGGTCTGTTTTACAACCTGCAGATGAAAAGCATATACTCTGGAAAGGTGCAACATGGTGTCGGCATGTGAGTAAGCGTGTGTGTCTTACCCTCTCCTGGGAGGTCTGGTAGCGGAGGTGCAGGGCGGTGGGGTCCCAGTCCACAGCGATATAAGCGTTCCCCACAGAGGCTCTGTCCTCCGTACACTCTATTGTACATCCTCGACAGAACCTGGAAACAGACATACACCAGCATGGTTGCAGTAAATACATTATGAAACCCAGAAATTATTAACAATCCTAGTTTACAACCACAAAAAATTAATCACTGTCCACCTATTTTTTGGTCTTAGTTCATTTGTTTCCGAGGTCAAATTGATCATTTTGATCAAAAAAAGGATTTTTAGGTTTTATAAGTTTTTCTGTTCAAACATTTTCAGCTTATTACAACAATCAAATATTACATTTAATATTGATATATCTATATCTATATATATATAAACTACGCACAAAAAGTAAGGCAATTTGTGTTTGGTAGATTATTTTGTTATCGTAACAATGCTTTTTGGCAATAAATCTTATACCGTTGGAAAGCCTGAAGTCTCCCCTTTTAAATGATAGCACATGTGTAAGGAACATCCATTTGTGGGATAAGCAGCAGAGCTGAGTATGTAGGCTGTGCCCAAGAAAAATGTGCCAAATCTTCTCATTATTTTGCTGTTGCTATTGACTCTTATTTTGAGCTTTTGGTACTCCCAGGTGATGCCAATCAGGTGCCAATCAGAAACTTGATTGGCAGCACCTGTGAGAATGGGCCCTGTTACAGTATGTAGTCAGTACAGCCAGTACAGTTGGTGTCTGTTCCACCATCACACTGGTGGAGGCAGTGTGATGGTGTGGGGGGGTATCTCCCTCACTGGAAAAACGAGGCTCGTCATCATTGGAGGCAATCTCAATGCAGAGAGATATCGAGATGAGATTCTGCAACCAGTGGCAATCCCATATCTCCACATTCTGGACGTGCTGTCCGTGCCAGAGTGACCAACACAACCAAGTTGGCTGACTTATGACAGATGCTGGTTGAAGAATGGGAGGCCATCCCACAGCAGCGTGTGACCAGGCTGGTGACCAGCATGACGAGGAGGTGCCAGGCTGTTGTGGCTCTATATGGTTATTCCACACGCTACTGAGGCTCATGTTCCTTAAATTAATAAATTGTTAAATTGCCAATATGTCTTATTTCTTCAAACTTCAATCATCCAATCCACCAAACACCAAACAAGAGTCAATGGCAAAGTAGCTTAGGCATTGGCAGAGAAGATTTGGCACATTTCTCTTTGGTGCAACCTACATACTCAGCTCTGCTGCTTATCCCACAAATGGATGTTCCTTACACATGTGGTACCTTTTCAAAGGGGAGGCTTCAGGCTTTCCAACGGTATAAGATTTATTGCCAAAAAGCATTGTTACAACAACAAAATAATCTACCAAACACAAATTGCCTTACTTTTTGTGCATAGTTTATATATATATATATATATATATATATATATATAATGTCAATTGATATATTATATTAATATTATTCAATATTAGAATTTATATATCATAAATGTTTCCATAACATAGTGCTCTAATAAAATCAAACACAATAATCTAGACAATTACTTCCCACCACCAAAAACATTAGTCCCTATTTTGTGACACGCGCGCGCGCACATGTATGTGTGTGTGTGTGTGTGTGTGTGTGTGTGTGTGTGTGTGTGTGTGTGTGTGTGTGTGTGTGTACATGAAATCCAGTCTTACCTGTACCAGGGACACCAGGCGCAGGAATTGCCATCCTTCCCCACAACCCGTAGAGTAAAGGGGTACTGGTAGCCCATGCTGTCATCACTGCAGGTTAGTAAAAAAAAAACATGATGTCAAGAACACTGCTGGTGGAAATCATCACTTTAAAATGCTTGCTGTTGTTTGTTTTTGACACTCTATAGAGCAGCTTGCTCCCAACACCGTTTGTTGCAAACATATTTACAGTTTCACTCTGCAAAAGGAAAATGTTGGCAGTTGGTGGAGCCTCGAGTGAATCTCCCTAAATAACCAGGCTTTAAATAGCTCATAGCAATCAGTCCTGATCCTGATTTTGCAGATATACTAAGCCTATTCCAATGATTTTCATTTCACAAATGATTTATGACAACTTGCTCTTGGTAAGTTATGTGCAAAGGCACTATTATAGCATTTGATGCATTTAGCTTAGCTCAGCACAAAGAGTGGAAGCACGGACAAACTGCTAACCTGTAGGTCCATCAAGAGTGAAAATATGTACAAAAATATGTTATATGAGAGAAAGGAAAAGACTGTTAGCCCACCAGTCCTGGGCGTGGTTGCTGGCCTCCTGCGGGGGCAGTGGGCTGGCCAGTCGGGACACTTGGATCCAGACAGCATCGTACAGATCCTTCTTACTGGTGTGGACCGTGCAGGGGACTATGAGAGGCATACCAAACAGACTGGGCCGGTTTTTCTGAGATGACAGGAAGTACAGCTCCGTACGCATCTGAAGGGGTGACACGAACATCAACGTTGACACTAACAGCTGGAGCACACACATCACATATGTAGTCAAACTGTTGGAGGTTACAAAATGTAGAGAATTTATTTGTTGTATCAGAAATGATTTCGCAACAATACAATACATTTAACAGCATTCATTCATCCAACTGTAGAATTACTGACACTATTGTACTGTATATACGGAGTTCTCACCATCTTTCTGTGCATGGCGATGATGTATCCGATGAAGGGGCTCTCCTGCACCGGTGTGATGTGTCCGTTAGCGACCCCGTTGGCCAGGGCCGTCTCTGGGCTACAGGGCACCATGGTGCTTGGCCCCCCGTTGGGGATGAGGATGGGCTTATTGACCAGATTCCCATTAGCAGCCGAACCGTTGGCTATTGGGGTGATGTCTATGAAGGGCAAGAGTGAAGAGATGAGGGAATGGGGAACTTTGGATTCAGACAGATCTGTGCTGATAGAAGTGCAAAGACAAAATGTGAATGAAGCGGCTCACCTGTCAATGTGGGCGAGCTCAGTGACGTTGGTGAACCTGGCACCGGGATCTCAAATGCACACAGGAAGCCATTAATAGACAGACGGACCTTGTGATTGTCTTGAGGAAAGTTCTGAACATAAAGAATTTGGACATCAGACTGAAGCACTTCACAGCAGTACAGTAACAGACAGCACTGCAGCAGTGTGTGCAACGGGCAACAGGCGTTATGCAGACGGTTACAAACACACGGTTTTGAAAACTGAAAGTAGAAAAAAAGGAGTGGCAATGTGTTAAAGTTGGACCTAACAATACAGACCATCAACTTGAGACCTTGTCTCATTTCTTAGACAATTATTATTGCTTTCAACACAAGAGACACACAGTGTCTGATTTATAAGATAGACAGACATTTGGTTTGATGTGAGCTGCCTGAGTTTCTGTTATTTGTAGAGTTCAATTTCTCGTCTGTGAGGCTCTTGTCAAAAGTCATAAAACCTTGTGTGGTGGTTTATGATTGATCAGCTTCACATTGTAACAGCTATTTTCAAGCTGGACTGACTGTCAGAAAATGCTTTTTTAAAATATATTTACAGAACTCAAAGCCACCAATTGGAACACAGAGTGATTCCCTGACACCTGAATAATCTGAACTACCAGTCCAGGGGCCTAATCTAGATTTTCATAGGGCCTCCCTTAGCGATAGTTAAATGTTGCCTAAAATTATTTCTTCTCCCATTTTGACCTTCCTGTGCTGTTCTCAGACGTTTTTTTAAGAAGGACTATGTGATAAAAAGCATAGGAATTGGATTTCTATTCTGCATTTGACTGAATGCTTTGGCTGTGACCAACACCCTGATTTAAAGTGTAGCATCTGACACCCAATATTAAATATATATGTATTGTTCATAATTTAATGTCACAATAACTACAGTAGAAGTTAAATTATTTTCTTTTGTCAGACACCAGTTAAAACATCAGATATCTTGTCATACTGTATTCAATTGAATGAAGGTCGAAGGATTTTCAAATCACTGCATTCGGTCCGTACAATGTTTTTCAGTGTCTTTGGAATCAGGATTGTATGCAAATGAGCATGTCATGTCTTCAGTCTATAATTTATACTTTTATCCCAGTACAAGGTAGATAAATGGAATTCTGTTTGTGGTGCTTGAGGTAAAAAATGATGTTCTTCATTTAATTTGATATCTAACTCTGAAGTATAACACCCAAAAGTGATGCTGCCTCTTGTCCTCTGTGTTACCAGCTACACTGTTTGTCAGACGAGGCGTGCAGCGTGATCAGCTGAGCAGTCTCAGTACCTTGATGTTGGAGGTGTGCACCTCAGCCAGGAGGATCTGCTCAGGCTTCAGACTGCACAGTTCACTCAGCTGTTTCTTCAGCCCCGTGTACTTTTCATCCATATTCAACCGTAGGCCGTAGCGTACAGGTGTGGAGCCGTCCAGTTTAATGACTACAAACACATCAACAGTACAAGTGATTCAGCTGTTGGTGTTTAAAACAGGAATACATTTTTTGGAGAAACTGCCAACCGGCCTCCTCACCTGTGATCTCCAGATGCATGGAGCTGTCCATGGGCAGGGGCAGAGAGAGGAAGTTGAAAGGGTCGAAGCGAGCGCTGATGTGTCCACAGGTCTTACACTTCACCTGGGACTTGAGCTGACCGTGGAACAGATCCACCACGATGGAACGGTTCCTGCGCAGGTGGTTCTCCCATGCCTTCAGGGTGGAGAAGCATTGAATCACACATGCACCCACACACAGAACGGAGAGATGAAACACCACTAATCCTGCAAATCCATCCCTCAGGGCAGACAGAGAACAAACACAGCAACATTACCAATTTAAAGGAGAGCTAAGCTGAAGGACTGACTGCTCTCTTCTCCTCCTCCTTTGACTCTCAGAAGGAGCACCAGAGGATGTGACAGCTCATTACCTCACATCCCTTTAAGGAGGGGAGAGCTCAGCACACTGTACCATTAAGAGTTCAAATAGGCATAACTGGCCTATTCCCTCTCCTTGACATCTACACTATTTAATTAGCTGTCTTATTACAAAATTAGCCCAAATATTGAACATTTAACTTGCTATTATATCAATGCCAAATGGACAAAATACACAAACCATTTGACTCCATTATGCAGTAAAGTTGCAGCCCAGACAGCTAAACGATGAGCAGAAACTTACTACAGAGCTCTGTAAAGATTCAAGTAATAATTCTCTGTTGGTTCATCAGCCCCTTTTACTCATTCGATAGCTTGTTATTATAAAAATATTGATTATGTTTTAGAAAGGTACTAATGTTTTGACACCAAGTTTTCAGGGTCTTTAACAAACTTATTTGTGTACAGACAAAATGTAAAACACTGATACAATGAATTTCCTTTGGTTTGGCAAACAGTTCAACCGTTTCAGCTAGGATGTTTCAATGATATCCAGACACTGGAAGTGATGTGTATAGTTTCAATGCCTCGTTTATGGAAGTCATTATTTGCTCTACTTTTGTAATAATGTGGCTCCTTCATAGCTTCATCTAAGACTGACACTGCGGACCCGTCAGACCAAGCTAAGACAAAATATTGTTCTGTCTTCAAACATTATACCAGAGAAAGACAAATAGTATTAATTTCATTGTTTAAGTATTTAGTATATCAGCAGTGTGATCTCTGACCTCAGAGGCCACCTCCCAGTCAGGCCGGCCATCGCTGTCCTTCAGCTCCACGTACGGTTTCTCATGGACTCTGTTCAGATCTTCATGGAGACCATCCAGCAGAAAGGCCAGCAGCTCCTGGGAGTCCTGCTGCTGAAAGCCATTGAAGCGTGGGGCATACTTTGCTATTGTCCACTGGAGAGGAAGCAAGAAAAGAGAAAGCATATTAAACAAAGAGTTTTCTGCGGGAACCTGAACGCATCATGAACATTTATAAATCAAGAAAATAAGAGAGGTGAAGTGAGGACGACATTCAACATTCAGTTTACATCTGGTGATTACCACATTACACTCGCAGTTGTAAATATACATACTGCACTTTTTTGTTACTTTGTTCCATGACCAGCCAAAAAGGCAAAGCCAAGTATTTTACACTCGTATTTCAACATGCGGTTTGCATGATGTTCTTGAACTGATTCTTAACATGAAGTAGAGGAGCTGTTATTTTTTATAATTGCACTGAAGGTTTATTTTTCTTCATGTCATAGTAAGAAAAACAGGACAACTTGAATGTATTTTGTTTCTGCACTGAAAACTGCAAAGAAATTAGTCAAAGTCCACTGTGGAATTTGAGATTTTTTACCATGAAATCCTGGGTAGCCTGTTTAAAGGCACTTTATAAAAGTTAACTTATAGTACCTTTACAACTTTAGACACAATGCATAACACAAAGTTTATGATTCAGCTTGCACAAAGGTGAAGATTTTGAAAATACCTGATCGGACCCTCAATGCCTAACTGCAGTAACTACATTTTTGGTTAAAATTGAGTTATAACTAAAAATGAACTCCTTGATGTCTGTTTTATCTTGTGACACAGTTTTAGATTTCAATTTATTTCAGAGAAATTATGATATAAAAATTGCAGTAACTACAAAATCCAACTCAAAACCAAAGCAGTATGTTCACTTACCACTGTCTGATTTGGATATATATAAATGTATATATACATATATATATATTAATTTAAACATAAAACCAAAGCAGACGGTCTGCTTTGAATGTGATACAGTGTAGCCTTGTATTTCTTCATTGTGTTGAATAGTGAAGACAAGAATAATAGAAATTATAAGTTTATTTGATAGGGAAATTATTATCTAGATAGTGATTAAGTAAAAAAGTTAGATAAAATTATATTATTCTATAATATTAAGTCCAAAATATACAAATCTTTGAATAGAGCTATTAAATACTTTCAAATAAACTTCTAACAAAATCAATTTGAAAATGTTTATTCACTGAAAACTAAATATAACAGCTGAAAGAAGACAACAATATTACTGTTAGAACCTTTTTATTGCGCAACCAGAGTGCAGTAACTACAATTTTGCAGTCAAAGGTCAAATAAATCATCATGTTTTTTCAGCATAAAAATGACATCATCAATACATGTAGAAATAAGTGTCACATCACTTACCTACATATAACCTGTTTGGCTGGCTAGTTAAAAAACTTTAAAGCCGTTTTTTTCTCAGTTTTACTCTTTGCGTAGCTACTGCAGTTAGACTTTGTAGGGCAGCACAGACCACTAACAAGTAAGAGAGTAACTAACAGAGTGATGTAACTGCTTACCCTGAGTTTGAGTGGAGCCACGTTCTTCTGTGTCCCGCTCCACAACTCCATCACCAGGTCTCCATAACACTTGGCCATGTGACCTCGCATCCCGATGGGGTTGGTTCTGTAACCACACCAACATGAGGCAGTTAAAATGATACGTTTGGGATGGTGGTGACTAGTTATTACCAAGGTGAAAGGCTTTAGTGGCACCTGTTGAGCTCATAGAGGTGTCTCCCTGAGATGAAGTATTTGGTGAGAGGCTTGGTGTTGCTCACACACTGGATACTTGAGTTCATGAAGCAGGTGTTGCCAAGGTTACTGAGGCCAGTGGCTCCTTTCTCTGTGGGAACTGGGACGGAAGGCAAAGACAAAGCAGCTCGGATTTAAAGAAAGAAAACACTTGATGAGCTAACAACTATTGCACCTATGAGAAACATGTTTGGTGTTAACATTACCTAACCCTAAAATTAAAGGAAAATTATTACATAAATCAACACAACAACATTTCTTTTACGCATCTTATCTACCAGTCAATTATGTACGACGCCGTAGTAGGGCCAGACCCAGGGGAGGGGGGTAATATTAAGAGAAAAAGTCACAAATCTACGACAAAAAAAGTAGGATTAGGGGCGTCCCGGTGGCTCACACCGGTAGAGCGCTGACCATGTATGCGGTGTGCTGCGGTGGAGCCGGGTTCGAATCTGGCCTGAGCTCCCTTTGCCGCATGTCTTCCCCTCTATCACCCCCTTTCAATCTCTCACTATCAATAAAGCAACAAAATGCCAAAAAAATAATCTTTAAAAAAAAAGAAAAAAGTAGGATTAAAAAAATCTGAAAAATAGGCTAGTTTATTATTTTTGAAGGAACTCCATCACTGCATCGCTGCTGCATGCCGTGTACTATGTCTGCAGGGAGAGACTTCCTCAATTATTATACGCAATTGGATTTAGCAACAAAGAAATACTTGTGGTTTTAGCCCAGAATCATCATATTATAAGTATTCAGACTTTGAAGAGACATTGCTGTGAATTGGGCCTATCCAGAAGAAAACACCGTACTAATGTGGATGAGGTGTCCTGCATCATCTCATCTCCTTACTGGCACATGCAAACGTGACCACATTACACCCATCCTAGCTTCGCTGCACTGGCTCCCGGTTGCTTTTAGAATAGATTTTAAAATGTTATTGTTTGTTTTTAAAGCTCTTAATGGCCTAGCCCCTCAATATTTGACCGAGCTCCTTAAAATCCACACCCCTGCCAGGACACTGAGATCCTCCAGTCAGCTGCTACTGGCCGCCCCTAAAACCAGACTTAAAACCGAAGGGGACCGTGCCTTTGTGGCAGCGGCCCCAAGGCTCTGGAATAACCTGCCCGGGCAAATCCGATCTGCAGGATCTTTTGAGGTTTTTAAATCCTCCTTAAAAACACACTTTTTCTCCCTGGCTTTTAATCAAGTTTAAGTGGACATCTTGCAAAAACAAAATTTTATTAAATTTTTACATTTTTAATTTATTTTATTATGTTTTTATTTATTTTATTCTATTGTTGCACTGTGTTTATGTATTTTAGTATTTTAGTTTTTTACCGTATTTCCTGCAACTGTGATATCTGTACAGCACTTTGGTCAACCCCAGTTGTTTTAAATGTGCTATATAAATAAAGTTTGACTTGACTTGACTTGACCTGCATCAACTTTGCTATTAAATGCTAGACGTCCTTTTCCAGAAATCAGTTGAAACAGCTGTTGTAGAGAGATGACATCTAAATCTGAACGAACATGGATGAAAATAACTTAAAGATGTTAGTGGGCAGCATATTGGCACTGCTGATTGACACAATTCCAACTGCTTTCCACATGTGAAATGTAAATGATTATATTTTGTTTTAGGCTCTTGTCGATTGACAATAATTCTTCCCAATTGCCTTCCACTATATGCTACAAAGACATGTGTGGTGATTGGTGGATATTACATTTAAAAGGTAAATCAATCAGATCATGTTTGTTCATTACAACACCTGACTAAAACCATTTAGACAATAAGCGCATCCAGTGTCTCCTGGCTCACCTTTGTGCCTGTCCATCTTACTGCTGTTGGCAATGAAAGACATTTCCTCAGGCCAGCTCATGTCTTTGTTCCTGACTGTGGGGGGAAGAGAAAGAGATTTCACTTTCATGCACCATTATTTAGACTGACCTATTATCAGTGAAATGATTTGTTGTAATCAGTTTTAGGTTAAGTGTGGAGTCAAATGACAGGAGGTGGTTTGCATGCCTTCAATAACCAGCTGCTGCTCATCATAGATCTTCAGGCTTTCCAGTGTGTGATCTTCATCGTCCAGGAGGGTGAGGTAGTTCTGCAGGACCAACAGAGGAGTAAACATGCTGATATATATATTTATATTTATGTATCCATGGGAAGATTAGAGGATATGACAATGACGGCTTATGAGGCACTGACAGTTTGGAAATCCTGTCAAGATTTCTTCAGAGGAAACTTTCTGTTGTCTGAGACTTGGGATGAAAATTACATTTAAACTTGAGTTTTGAACCCAAAGGAATTATGTTGCTTATCGAAGCCACACATCTACCTGTATTATTATGAGAAGCCTTTACCAAAGGAACAGACAGTCCTGAGAGAGTTTGACAATTTTTAAATGGAGCTGAACTGTTTTCCGTGTGTCAGTTTCCAACACAGCTGACAATGTGCAGAAGAAACCATGTAGAATCAGTCATGCAAAAGACACGGTTGATGCATTCTTACAACAGTCTGTTGCTGATCGCTGTCTGGGTCTGTCGTGTGTAATCTTTGCTTAACAACTTCTTTCCATCATTAACTGGATGTTTTTGCATCATTCCGAGTCATTATCAGCACATGTGAGTCTGACCCACTTGCAACCATATCATTTTTAAAATGGCTAACAGGCTTATGCATTAAAATATGTTTAGTTTATCTAGTTTGAGGAGAGGGAAGAGCAACACTTGTCCACCCAGGGGTTAAAAAAGAAATAACCACATGGTCTGATGACCCAATCCTGATCCACCCAGGTTCATATCAAGGTTTTTTTGTTTTTGAAAATGCTTAGCTTTAGTTTAGTTTTTAATAGTTTTAGTTGTTTTGTAATGAGTTATTTGTTGAGTGTGAGACTCAAAAAGTGCTTCTGTTGAGTGTATATTATTATGGATATGTATTGTAATGTGTTGAATTGTATTTGTGCTGTAATCAGGGCGCCATTGGAAATGAGAGCTTGCTCTCAATTGGCCCTCCCTAAATAAATAAAGGTGAAATGAAATAAGGTGATTAACCCTCACAGCTCCGGGTGTTTTGAATGTTGGTTGGAGTGAAGTGCTGAACTTTCTGAAGGCGATCGACTCACATAGTGGTGTAACATCCAGTCTCAATAAACAGATTCACCAGTGTGTTCCTGCAGGTTCACTAACCAGCAGCTCAATAAAGAGATTTCATTTCAACCAAAAAGGTTTATGTATGAAAAGAGTTGACAAAGACGAACACGAAGGACAATACAGTTTCAGTTAGTTATCTTCTTTTTAGAAACTATTTCTATTTCAGTTAAAAAAATGTTTTTTTCAATTCTAGTTTTTGTTAGTTTGTTTATTTTTCGTTAACTATAATAACCTTGGTTCATATACAAACTTTCCTATTGAATCCCAGACTTATAGTGTTGAACAGTTAAAATACTATTTGGAAAATGGAAGGAATCTGAAGTTAAAAACAATGAAATCATGATTAAAGCAACATTTTGTACTACCTTCACCTTATCAAGTATTGTGTCATATACTGTCGGACCAACATCTGATATAAAAAGTATAAGTAAAGGCAGCTCTTGTGACAGCTGTGGAGCCCACCTCACTGTTGTAGAGCCAAAGTCTCATGTCTTCCTCCTTGATGCGGAGTCTCTGGGACAGGTAAAGGTGGATGTCCTTGATGGTGCCCATGCGGCTGAAGCAGCCTGTGTAGGCCAGCACCCTCTTCAGAGGAGCGTTGGGGGACGGCACGTTACCTGGTGAGGCACACAAAGACGACTTGAACACTCACAGACTGACACAAAGACACAGCCAGAGCACAGATTGGGTGTTTGTTCATTTTACTCAACTTGAAGGACTTTGTGTGAAGTACTTGCTAAACACAAGCTCACGGGTGCAAACAACTGTTTGATTTCAACAACAGCATTCTGGTGACTGAGGATTAGTTGTAAGGAAGCAGCAAGAAAGGGCTTTTTTTTGTCATTCAGTGCAGACTTGATTGGTCAATCAATTTAGTGGATTAAGTGGACTCAGATTGGATTAAATCAACGTCAAACCAACCAATATGAGTCATATTTATTAACATATACACATGGCATTACTCAACTTATATTGGCTTCAAAATTGTGAATAAAACTAGTGATTATTAAATGTTATGTTTTCTATCTACACAGCTTTGCTTTTCAATTTGACCACTAACTGAACCATGCTCTACACTTATTGGAGTGCTCTAGGCTGGCAGTAAGACATTATGTGCAACACGATGCATAATTCGATCAATTAGAGATATTTTGCCACATGCCTGAGAAAGGATTTTAATGCTCAGCAGTGACAAGCTGCTGCTCAGACAGATTATGAGCCATGATGGAGGCCAAAGCTCCACAGGGGATTCAGGTCCGTGCTGTGGCATGAAACCTGATATGATGACTTGATTTGGATCAGCGCTCTCATGCTGAGTGCTGATGCCATCCCCGACCTGATTACCCCGGAGCAACTGTGTACATCTACACTTTGTGCTTTGTCATCTGCTTTGTTTTTACAGTGAGGCATTTTCAATTTATACCTGTCCATTAGATATCATTTAGATATCATGCAGGCAGGGATAAACACTGAAGTTAAATTACTGCTACTTCAGTTACTGTATGAGTGAGTGCGTCTATATATTGGATTTCCATTGTGAGTGTGTTGGACCTGAATTGACTGCAGTGAAAGTGAAAAATGACTTCATGTTACTGACCAAAGTGACAGGACAGAAAAGTTTCATTTTTGGTAAACTGATACCAACTAACTGCTCTGTAATACTGCACTAGTAGGCTGAGGTTGATGAAACTAGATTTTGTATCTGCTTTATTTTACAGATACCGATCCATTAAAGTACGTTAGGATCAACCCTGATACTGATCCTCAGGATCATCTCTACTTTTTACTATTAATACAGGGTCTCTGCAGGTTTCAACAAGTCAAATTTAAGACTTTTTTAAGACCATAATTAATACAATTTAAGACCCATTTCACATTCATACTGGCAAAAAAGTACAAAAGACATGAAGGAAAATTGCAGGCCCGGAAGTACAAGCAAAGTATCTGAATTTATTATTTTTAAAAAAATCAAGATATTTAAAAGCAAGAAAGAAGTGTATGCATTTGTTTTTAATAATTTCAAGAACTTTGCAATTGTATTTAAGACACTTTATGAGATTTTAAGAGAATTTTAGACATTTTAAGGCCTAAAATTCAAATGATTGGATTTTAGACATTTTAAGATCTTTTAAGACTCTGCGGATACCCTGTAATAAACAATAGACTTGACTGGAATTCTTACATTATTTAAGCTTCCTGTTCTCCATATCTCAGACATTATTAGTGCAGCATTTCTTTGGCAGCTGTTAAATTTTGACTTCACTGTAACCCTGGACTTCAGAGAGCCTCCTCGGAGTTCTGAGTGCAGAGATACAGTACAATTAAATCGAGACAGATTTAAATTTGGTCAGTTTTCAAGAATTCAAAATGCCAAACTGGTGATTTCCCAAAGCCCAAATCCTGATGGGAGAGTACAGAAATGCCTCACATGGTTATCGTTCCCCAGACGGTTTCAAATATTTTCAACAATTTAAAAAGTTGCTACGATTAATTCTGTTTCTTTTGATTCAGAATACCAATAATGCAGATGAGTGTAGAGCACTGGAACAAGTGTCTTTAAGGACTAATCCTTGAATAGCAAGGTCTGTGAAGATTGAAAACGTTTGAATTATGCAACTTTTTAGAGTGATCAGCAGTCTGTCCCCTTCGTGGGCCGTTGGTTCATTCCACCGCCCATTCCAGAGAACTGATCAGTCCACTTGAGGAGGATTAAAAGGGGGGATGCAGGGTAGTTCAATGAAGCATTTGTCGACGGCTTGCTCTGGTCTTGCTGCAGGCTTACGTTACCTCTTGGTGGGGGTAAATACGGTGGGAACATTCGCAGGCTGGTCATACCCATATTAACCCAGATGTTGGACTGGGGGGATCGCGTGGCTGGCTGCTGGCGGAGGAAGAGGAGGTAGCGCGGGAAGAGCTCCAGCTCTGCTTGTCCTGTCTTGCTCTCCAGGATAACCTTCAGGGGTGAAAGAGAAAGCCTGATACTTTGCACACACACAAACCACAGAGTGCATTGATCAGTCTGGAAACCTGTGATCAAGGGTTGTGCACGAGAGTTTAGTTGCAGCCGGACTGAGACCAAACATTTTCAAGCAGACTCCGTGCAGCTGTTTAGTCTGCACCAGTGGTGGAAAGTAAATTTACTCAAGTACTGTCCTTAAGTTTTTCGAGGTACTTTACTTGAGTATTTCCATTTTATGTAACTTTACACTTCTACTTCACTACATTTTAAAGTAAATATTGTCCTTTTTTGCTCCACTACATTTAGCTGACAGCTTTAGTTACTTCTGACATGGAAATCATGATATAATTGTGATTAGATGTTTTTTTTAATTAAACCTCATTAACAGTATATTAAGTAGTTAAAATGAGCCCGAACTTGAGGAAGTTACATCACTGCTTACATAAAAGCATCAATACAATTAAGCTAATAATATATTAACTATACATAAACACTGTATTATTAGTGTTTTTACAGAGCCAACACGAATGATGAAACCTTTGAATTCATTATTTAAGGAACGTGGCATTGCAAGGCATTCTGTCACTGTCACGTCTCAAAATCAAAAACAGTGTCAGGAGAACTTTGAGGGTTATTTATTTACAAGGTCTCTGCAGCTTTCAACAAGTCAAATATAAGACTTTTTTAAGACCCTAATGAATACAATTTGAGACCCATTTCAAATCCATAATGGCAAAAAGGATATTTATTTATATTTTCATATCAGCTCAGCCGAACTTCAGCTGTATTATATCCACACATATCGGTGAATTTATCCCCTCTAACCTCTGTATCGGTCTCATATTGGTCAAGCTCAGCAGTTGTCACTCACCGGCCGTGGCAGGCTCAGGTTGGCTCCATACCAATGGTAGAGTGCCCGCCACACCGGCTCTGGCACCGTCTCAAAGTCTCTGCCAGGCACCAGCTGCAAGGAGCGCTTCAGCCTGCCGCCCTCCATGGTCAGTGTGGGGGCCTGCAGGAGCACAGCACAGAAATCACAATATAAACAGGTGCAGAAAAGACCCTATCAACCCTACAGAAACTGTATCCTAATGCTCAAGATGGCAGACTGTTACCAGTACAGCATAATGTAGAGATAAGACAAAGGATAATCTGGCCCCTCAGAGCCTTTGCCAGTAGAGGAGTGTCTCCCAATTAGGAGTCTAAGATCATTTATTCTGTTGAACCATAATAGAAGCTGGCAAAAATATTATTCATGCACTCTGTTGTCAAGATTAGAACTGGAACTGAAATATATTTTTATCCATAAACAATTGCAAAAACTGTTCCAAACACAACACAAACAGAAAGACTGAAAATTTGTCAGATGAAGCTACAGCTATTTCTCCCAAAATCCTATTTTTGATTATGCATTTTTATATGTTCACACATTATACACTCCTCATTACAAGTGTTCCATAAATGTGTCCCTTTGACTTAACTGCAATACTTTTTACACATTAATCTCGTTTCTCAAGCATGCACATTTCTTTCAAATAATTTGTTTCTCACATTTCAAAGTCACTGTTGAAAAATACACATATTTGCTTTCTACATTTATTAACAGCCCTAAAGCTGCCTTATTCACAAATGTAAAAACAAAGTCCTCATGAGATGCTGACAACCGACAACAATGTCAACATCTGCCCAGCATGAATTGTTTTTTTTACCTTTCTATTAATGGATCCAACAAACGAGATAACATACGATAACCAGAGATTGAGACGCGTAGTTTTAAAGTATTTCTTTGATTCATTTTCAATTATATATTGATGATTTACAACTCTTATATATGTTTGTTAGAGGTGCGGGGGAAAAATTGATATAGCATAGTATCGCAATATTTTGCGTGGCAATATTATATCGATTTATAGTATAGTATAGTAGTATAGTATCGATGTTTAGCGTTGCGACGGCAATCAGTATTTTCACCGTATTTTCATTTTGAGGAATATACCGGAGAAAGATCATGTCGGGAAGTTGTCGAAATAACGCTGCAAAGTTATCCTTTTTTATGTTTAATTCAAAAAACAGTAAGCTCGTTGTTTTTGAAAGTTTGATAAAATGCTGCAGTTGTTGTCGTCCATACATGTTTGATATCAGTTCAGTTCAGTTTGACTGAATACTTTGTTGGTCAGTCTGTGGGTTTGACTCTCATTGTGAAGAAATAAAAAGACTGAAGAGAGATGAATAGACTGAGAATTTTCTCTTATTTGAAAAAACAATTCTTGATTGAATTTAATTTTGTGGACACAAAATGCAGTTAAACAGTTAAATCGCAAAATATTGTATCGAAATACTCACCATATCACAAAAATGCTTAAAATCAAATCATGTATCAGGATAATATTGTATCCGATACGCTGATTCACACCTCTACCAGTTGCAATGTCAGCCTCTCATGTAAACATCTCACTGGACTAAAGATTTAGCTCGGGACTTGTTTGGGATTTTAAACGATTTTAAATGTGAACACCTCTACCCTGGAAATAAGCTAGACAGTCAGCGTGGGACAGTTCTGCACTTTCAAACCAACAACACACTGACTTTGTTCTGCTCATAAACACAATGAACCTAACTGCAATCACACTCACACACTCACACACTCACACACACACACACACACACACACACACACACACACACACACACACAGCCTTGCCTTCATGGGGTCGGTATTGACCAGAGGCTGGTTGTCGATGGCTCCAGGTCTTTGTGCTGCCAGCTGGGAGGGGAGGTGGCCGTTGGCTCCAGAAAAACACTGATTGTTGTTGTCCGATACGTTGTGCTGACGGGCAAAACAGCTCTCTGTAGCAGAGGGAGCTACCTGGGGGCTCAGGGCTGAGGGACGAGAGGGAGCAACCAGGCCACACACACAAGCAGAAGACAGACAGAAACAGAGACAGAAAGGTTTCCATGAGGTCAGACACTGTAAAGATGTCAGTGTAAAATGCTGTCATTGGGCAAAAAATCCATTATAACAAAAATTACTTCTACACATAATCTTGGTTCTGCTTTCAGGCCTTAGAAAATCTAGCCTGTAATGGGAGACTCTGGCTAATCTTTTTTAAAGAGAGGAAATTCTTATTAGGCTACATCTACAAATGCAGTTTGTAGGATTGTATTCCGGCAGTGGCAACAACTACCCACAGGTAAGGAAAACAGGCTCATCAAAAAAAGTCTGAGAATAAACACAAAAAAGAACGTGTCACTGTTGTCAAAGCGTTTCAGAGAGGGACAGAAAATGTTGCTTATAGTTTAAACCCCCATTATGAAGAATACATTTCAGACACTGTTTTGTTTGTTGCCGACCCAAGCTTTGATGTTCTCCCCTGTGTTCCTGATTAATATACAGATGGGTCAAAAAATAAGTCAAAAGAGAATCTGTGGTTAAAGGGTAGGTGCCATAAAAATTGCTTCATTGCTGTTAGCAGTTAAGACAGCAGTTGTGATTTTATTTCAACTGTAGTCTCTGACATTTTTTACTAGTGGTGTTCTTCACCACTTCTTTAAAAGAAAAAGGATATAATGGGAGTAACAGGCAAACTTACGACAGCATATTAGGGCCAAGTACGATTTTTGCTTTTTTTTAAAGCCGCAGATTCATGAGCAAAAAGTTGCAAATTTATGAGAGTAAAATTGGCAAATCTACAAGGAAAAAGTAGGAGATTTATGTGAAAAAAGTGTCATAAATGTAACGAGTGATATCCTTCATCTGTCCATTGCGTTGTAGTTCCTGATGCAGTTTTGAGATGCTCTCTGCTGCTGTGTGAAGTGTGTTGACTGACCGGTCTCCGTGGCCTCCGAGGCGCTGGACACAGCATCAGGTGACCTCTCCTCTGTGGGGCTGACCGGACTGAAGGCTCCCAGTCCTCCCAGTCTGTCCGGTGGGGTGGGTTCGATAGTGGCCGTGGTCATCGGGGTTCGCAGTGAGCCCAGGATGGACGGCTGCTCCACCACGATGCCCTTATGCTCCTGGACAGGGAGACAACAGCAGGGACTGCCCTGTCATTGTTTAAAGTGATATCTCTGATTAATGTGCTGTTGGCTTTCATGACAGTCACTGCTACTGTCCCAGAGTGATATAATTATTGTGCAAGATGTAGTAAAAACCTGCTCTTATAAACAGATCGTCAGGCTTACCTGCCCTTCCTCTGGCCAACAATGTAAATCACATCTTTATGAAGCAATGTCAATCAAAACTATTCTTGTATACTTGAATTTGATTATGAATTATTAGAATATAGCCAAGTCCCAGACTTCTACATCATCCCATCTCATATTTCTTAAGTGCTTCCAATAGCAGCACAACATAATACAGCACTGTTTTGTTCCACCAGGTCACTTTACTGGTTTATTTGCACTATCTCTGTTTACATCCGACCTCATTAGGCCTAAATTAGGTCATAAGTATTTTTCTATATTATATATGTCATATACCACTTATATAATTATTCATTGATGTTCATACTACTACATGCAACAACCTATCTAACCTATTTAACATGCTAAAATATATTTTCTCTAATGTGCAATATCTGTAAAATGCAAAGTACTTTCAGGAAAACAAACAACCACAAAAATATATATTAATAATAAATGCCAAATAGCAGAAATGTATTTATGGTGCATAGAATGTAGGGCTTGGCGATATATCTATATAAAAATACATCGATATATTTTAAAATGTGATATGGAATATGGGCCTTTCGCATATATCAATATAGTTTAAAAAAAAAATGTATATATAAATGCTGTCCTTACTAGGGTTTGTCATATTTAGTTCTTTTGTAATGTTCCTTATTCTTTTATCACAGAAATATATTTATTTCAGAAAAAAATTGGCCTATTTTATTTCATAGCCTATTTTTATTTAAGATATATTTTTTATTTAAATGTGCACTTTATGGAGCTTTGATTAAAAAAAAGCTACTCCTGTTGTTATACAGTATTTATGTTCATTTAGATAAACGGTTTCTATAAAACTACTTGTGACATGTCATATTTGGCTTTGACTTTGACTGAACATTTGCTCTCACTTTGCAATAAAAAATATTGGGATATATACCGTATATCGATATTCAGCCTAAATATATCGGGATATGACTTTTGGTCCATATTGCCCAGCACTAACAGAACATATGTATATGTCTTATTTTTCATATTTTTTATTCTGTCTTCTATATCTATGTGTCTGTATCTTGAGCTGTGACAACAACATTTTTCTCACTGCGGGATGAATAAAGTCATATCTTATCTTAATAGGTCTAATGCTGTAATCACTGACGCTGTTTTCCCAGTTGTAAAATCAACTGGAGTGGTCAGTGAGACAGGAAAATGGGCAGCAAACTGGCAAAATGTGCTGATGAGACGGACTCAATTCAACTCTACCGGTTCAATTAACAAGAAAACCAATAGCTGCTCCTAGAACGGCTACCACTATACATTGAAAGTTATGTTACGTCAGTCACTAGAGATTGGTTAGTCCAAAAATAACACACTCAATGTCTGACTGAATAATGAAGAGAAAAATTTAAATATCAGGCTCAGAAGTCTGTACTTTTTTAAACCAAAAGCTACACTGACTTGCTTTCGCATCAATGCATTTTTTTATTTTTCAATATACTGAGCACTCCTAAATTGTTCTTCACAACAGTAGACTGCATTAGGGATAGGTAGTTTGGAAGAAAACTGCCAACTCAAACATCTATAACGTTCAATTAATCAATTATTTGCTATGCATACATGGGTAAAATAAAAGATATATACACACAATACTATGCAAAAGCCCGTTTTGATAGTGGATGCTTTTATTTTGAAAGGACGAAAAGAGATCCTGTCGATCACTAAACTAACTCAACTGAGATTAAACTGTAAAGATAACATCAAGGAGTTCAACGTTTTATGCTTTAGCCCCCGAAGAGACAAGAGGTTAGTTTTCACAGTAATCTTCATATTTTATTTTTGTGTTTAAATACGTTTTGGATAAAATTAAGCCTAGTAATTCATGCTAGCAAGGTTTGATACAGTAAGCTACTTTTTTTCTCAAATTAATCCTCTTGCATTTCTGTGTGTTTTATAATTGTTATTGCAACTTTCAGTTTGCAAACTGTAGCTTTATCCAACTTAATTCTCAGAACTGAGAACAGCCGCAGAACTGAATGCTCGGCTGTGTCTCAGTTCAGTGATAAAATTTAAATTAAAAAATACACAGATCAATTAAAAATTGCACATGATCGACCAGATTCTTGACGACAATTTATCGATCATACATTAATTATTCCCATCCCTACACTGCATTACAGGCAACACTGCCTGTAAAATTATTAAAGGCAATACCTGTTCAAAAAGCTTAGGTAATGTTAATATGAGTGCATATGTAGATCTACACATTGTGCCTTCTTTAACTTGACTTACATATTTGACGTAGTCCTTCCACTGCTGCCACCACAGCATGGAGATGAGGAACCAGTTCTGAGCTTGCTGCAGCCCATGTCTGCTCTCCCTCTCTAACCAACCCCTGCACACAGACAGAGAGGGAAACAATGCAACAAATGTTAGATCCAACAGCATGTTCCTTAAAGTTGTATACAATGAAAAAGGACAGGTATGCGTGTACCTGATGATTTGTCCCTCCTCCTCAGGACTACCAGGCCTGAGCCCCAGGACTATGTGGCAGACCTACACAAAACAAAACACAGAAAATGATGATGGATAATTGATGTTGGTTGATTTCTACAGCATTACAAATGGTTCAGCTGCTGTACATCATGTGAGTGTACCCACCTGGAAAAGCAGGTTTAAGAACTCATTGGCCAAAGCACTCTTCACACTCCAGATCTGGTAGTCCTCCAGTGTCAGGTGACCCATCTGGTGAGCAGTCCAAAACACAAAAGGTAAGCATTCTCGCTTTCACTGTTCTGAAACTGATTTAAGACCTTGAAAGGATGAAAGAAAATCTATTCTCCGGGTGCAAATAGCTCAGAGGTAAGACAAGAGGGCAGGTGATCAGAGGGTGAACGTGAATGTGAATGTGAGTGTGAAGTAGGTTTGACTTCCTCTGAATCAAAGTTATAAAATCAAATGTTACTGTGGGTAGATGGCAGAGGATTAATGTCCTGACAGCTAGATCTTGAGAGCCATGTCTTACCTTGGTTGTGTCATGCATCTTCAGGATATCCTCCACTATGTCTGACACATTATTTTGCAGCTCCTGCAAGGTGACAAAAGAGATGATTGAGATGATGATTAGTAAAGGTTCTGTAATGATGATCAACATCTGTCATACAGACTATAACAATAGAATAGTTTTAATTTTAACTCATTTGGCATTGTTCCTATATAATAGAGGTGGGGGAAAAATCGTATAGTATCGCAAAGTTTTGCGCGGCAATATTATGATACTGGTATCATATGAGACTAGAAGATCTAAGGAATCTATAGGTAGCATTCGTCAGGATATCGTGTCGGGAGGATGTCAGGAAATAACGCTTCAAAGTTAGGCTTTTTTTATATTTACTTTAAAAACATTCAAAGCAGAGAAGCTTAAAGTTCAGTTCAGTTTGACTGAATACTTTGTTGGTCAGTCTGTGGGTTTGACTCTCATTGTGGAGAAATAAAAAGACTGAAGTGAGATGAATAGACTGAGAATTTTCTCTTATTGGACAAAACAATTCTTGATTGAATTTAATTTTGTGGACACAACATGCAGTTAAACAGTTAAATCGCAATATATTGTATCGTAACTCAAGTATCAGGATAAAATCGCATTGTGAGGCCGCTACGCTGATTCGCACCTTTAATATATAAACTCCTCAAAAAAAATGTGGAATGTTATTTCAGTCATTTATTTCTCCCCTTTAATCATACAAATTTGTGTTGTATTATATATCGTTGGATAGCCTGATTAGTCAGCTTTACAGAGAGGTACAACTTGTAAGGATCGTGCATTTGTGGAATGAGCAACACAGCTAAACGTGTGGGTAGAAATGTGCCAGAATCCACTGCAATATTCTCTGTTGGTATTCACTCTTCATTTTTTCACTGTCATGGACCTCAGTAGCGTATGGAAGATCCATACGCAGCCACAACAGCTCAGCACCTTCTCCTCATGCAGGTCACCACCCTGGGCCAAATTTGTAGGTGCCAATCAGGTCACAAACCTGCAGCACTCAAAGCTCAAAACAAGAGTGAACACCAACAGGAGAATACTGCAGGGGATTTTGGCACATTATTTTTGGGCACTACCCACAGCAGTGTTGCTCATTCCACCAATGCACAATCCTTACAAGCTCTACCTTGTTATAAAGCTGACTAATCAGGTTTTACAACCATATCAAATACAACACCAAGTGGAATTATTAAAGGGGAGGAATATTTCACAGAAATAATGGTTCCAAACTTTTTTTGAGGAGTTTATTTAGACTGGCCGGCATTTTCATCTGCCAGCATTTACTCTAAGTTGAGTTTACAATATTAGGAAATACTTTAGACCAAAACCAAAATCAAGAAACCTTAGCTACAGCCAGGCACGCTGCACAAAAGTGCTGTTCACAGAAATAAACCGTTGTTCGTAAAGAAATTGTTCCAACACATAATTCCACGCAGAACCACAGACTAATAGTATGCAATATTTAGGAGAATGTGACAAACATCCTTGTTAACTCTGTAGGACACATTTGGGGTTCTGTCCATATACAGCCTATACGTGTGTGTGTGTGTGTGTGTGTGTGTGTGTGTGTGCTTACAGGGAGTGTGTCTGTGCGATTGTCCTTCCACACCTCCAGCAGTGCCACCACCATCTCATGGAGTTCATCTCGAGACAGAACCCCGTCACGGTCCACATCGAACACTTTGAAGCAAACTGAGAGAAAGAGAGCGACGTACTGGTGAAATACAAATATGGTGATGAGCACAATATTGCCCAGAAAAAAATGAACAATGTTTAGTCTGTAAGCTGGAATTATATATAGCAATAATTGTGCATTTATGAGCTCCGGCCGTTTCCCAAAACATATTTACTTTCCAGCTTTCAAATTCCAGATAACAGCTACAAAGAAGAAATACGCTACACTTTTTTATCATAAAAAAAAAAAGAAGAAGCTGTGAACGATCATGTGAAGCATGTTGGATTTATTTATCTGTAATTGCTTACATTTCTGTCTTTCAGCGATGGGCCCCCTGCAGCATGCAGAGAGTCCACAGGAGATCTCTTTAAAGTCGATGTGGTTGTCCCGATTTTCATCGAAGGCGTGAAACAAGCCTGGGGAACAAGATCAATAACACAGACAATATTTATACACAGCCGGTCTTTGAGGAGGATTGTATTCACTGGTGATGGATTTAAAAGCCTTACAACATATGAAAAATCCTGGTAAATATACTAGTCTTACCTTCACTCAGTGAGGCATGGATGGGAGGAGAGACCAGCGGGACGAAGGTTTCCAAGTCAAAGCGTCCGGTTCTGGACTGGGCTTTCAGTAGCCAGTAGCGCTTCTCCAAGTCTATAATGTCTGACTCCTCCACTGCAGAGAGGGAAACAAAGTCAAAAACATAAGCATCACTTCTGAGTTTTGCAGCGTAGTCATCGAAGAAATTATTAGACCATTGTTTTCTTCAATTTCTTGTTCATTTTAATGCCTGGAACAACTATAGGTACATTTGTTTGGACAAATATAATGATGACAACAAAAATAGCTCATAAAAGTTTAATTTAAGTGCTGATATCTAGCCATTTTCCATGGTTTTCTGAAAATAACCAAAATCATCAAGAATCAAGAATCAAGAAATGTGAGATAGCGGGAACTTAAAGTATTGGAATTATTACATAATCTGACAGCGATGCTGTGAATATGGCCTACTGACATTATCTGGTGTTCACGCTTATTAATATCAGTTGTCAACATCCTTGTATTCATAACACCTAGATCTGATCATTTCTAAGAGAAAGTTGGGTGTCACAACAGAAGAGTGTCACAGTGGCAGCACGAGAGGTGGGGAAAAAATTTATGCAGCATAGTATCTCGATATTTTGCCTGGCATTATGATATCGATTCATGGCCACCAAGTATTGATTTTTAGCGTTCCGATGGCCCGCCATTTTGGAGGCCGTAGTGGGCTCACTTTTAGGAATATACTGAAGATACTGGTATGGGAAGTTGTCGAAATAACGCTGCAAAGTTGGGCTATTTTTTTATGTTTCGTGGCAATTTTCAAATCAGTCATGTGACCTCTGTCGTCATGCTATCTCAATGAAAATCGGCTCTCTGGGTTCACACAAGTCTCCTCTTTACATACATGGCTGCCTCCCAATTCAGCATTGTTTATCATGTTGTCTGTTCATCTCACTTCAGTCTTTTTATTTCTCCACAATGAGAGTCAAACCCACAGACTGACCAACAAAGTATTCAGTCAAAACTGAACTGAAATCAAACATGTATGGACGACAACACCTGCAGTATTTTCTCAAACTTTCAAAAACTTCAAGCTTATTGGTGCCTACAGATTCCTTAGATCCTCTAGTTTCATATGATACTAGTATCTTTAGCATACCCCTAAAAATCAACCCACTACGGCCTCCGGAGAAATAAACAAAAACGGCGAAAATACTGACAGTTGGAAGGTTTAATACCATTACTTGGCTGCCATAAACCGATATAATATTGGCATGCAAAATATCGCGATACTATTATGTATCGATTTTTTTCCCCCACCTCTAATGAATAAACAACAATTTAGATAGGATATTAATGAATCAAAAATATCATCATATAACATTCTCTGATTGCTGCTGCTCTAATATGAAGATCTGCTACCAAATGTTTGTATTGTAACATCTTTGGCTTTTGGACTGATGGCGGGAAAAAACAAGGGAGGTAAAAAGTGAATTTAGTAAATAAAACTGATGAACATTTTCACTTATTCACGATATTCTAATACCAATAGATAAACATAAGTAATTTCTATGGAGAATAACAATGTTGCAACACCAAAATTAAATGATCCACTACGTTCAAATACAAGAACCCGATTTGTATTGTTGCTAATTAGACCACTGACATGTTGTGACACAGTGAGGAGCTGAGGTGACGTGACAGTGGTCATGATATCACAATACACAAGAGGTGGGGTTATGTAAGTGGAATGCTATTGGACTCGACTTGTAACAAAGTGATACGGATCAGACCAATATAGCATATGAGGCTCTGCCAGGGCCAAAGATCCAGGCTCCCCCTTTCAACATGTTAATCCACAGCTTAAGGTAATAGGATTCAGCAGCTAGCCAGCTAGCCTGTGGCACGGGGCCAACACATATGACAGGTGTCAAAACACAGGCACAGAAATAAAACGGCAGGGCTTCACAATCAATAGAAAGTTTTGTCAAACTCACTCGAAATCACTACTGTAATATTTGTTAGAGGCAGAGTATGATTTAAGTACTGTGGTGATTCAACATGCCCTGGCCTACGAATCATATTCCACAGACTCAAATAAATGAATAAAAATAATTTGAATAAAGATGAGAATAAGGATATACAGTCATGGAAAAAATTATTAGACCACCCTTGTTTTCTTCAATTTCTAGTTCATTTTAATGCCTGGTACAACTGAAGGTGCATTTATTTGGACAACTGTAATGATAAAGACAGAAATAGGTCAAAACAGTTTAATTTAAGAGCTGATATCTAGCCATTTTCCATGGTTTTCTTGACAATAATCAAAATCATCATTAAGAAAACCATGGAAAATGGCTAGATATCAGCTCTTAAATTATTTTTGTTGTTATCATTATATTTGTCCAAACAATACCAATACCTTTAGTTGTGCCAGGCATTAAAATGAACGAGAAATTGAAGAAAACAAGGGTGGTCTAATAACTTTTTCCATGACTGTAAATATAAAATGTAATTACCTACAATTTATTGTATTATGTCATAATTGCAATGTCGGTCAAATTAACTGCCACTTGATTTTTTTTCATGCAGCTCCAATTCCTGGCAGAAATTGGGCCGGGGCTTCCCAGCCGTGCTATAAAAACAACCTTCCTGAAAGCTTGTTTTCAGCAGCCATTGGTCACAGTTCCAGTCAGACGGGATGATGACAGCTGTGGTCGGCTGCTGGTGAAGCAGCATGAGGGGCATTCCTCTCTGATCCAGGATCTGAATCCCTGTAGTCCAGAGGTGAACATCAGGACACTGGCCTGACTGGGACGCACGTAATCACCTTTTCACCACCACTGTTCAACTCTGCTGTCTGGCTCAGACATGTCAACTGATGCAGACTTAAAGGGAGCACTGAGTACAAGATCAGTGATTTAGAGCATGAAGGGGGATGTATGGAGATGGAATGGCGGAAATAACAGGTGACTGATGAATTATTGAGGACTATGGCTCATATATTGGGCAATAATTTTAAAAAAAACAAGCCCACTCACCCATACACTGTCCTTAACAACAAGGACACTAGTAAAAAGCAGATGTATCAGGCTCAAGATATCAGGAAATGGCAGGAAACAATTAGAGGTGGTGGGAAAAAATCAACACAGCATAGTATTGCGATAATTTGCTTGGCAATATTATATCTATTCATGGCAACCAAGTATCGATATTTTGCGTTCCGACAGTATGTTCGCCGTTTTTTTCTTCTTTTATACTGGAGATACTGGTATCATATAAAACTAAAAAATCCAATGAATCTCTAGGCGCCATGTGTGTCAGGATATCATCTCGGGAAGTTAGGCTTTTTTTTATGTTTCATTCAAAAACCTTGAGTCGTGGAGCTTAAAGTTTTTGAAAGTTTGATAAAATGCTGCAGTTGTTGTCGTCCAACATGTTTGATATCAGTTCAGTTCAGTTTGACTGAATACTTTGTTGGTCAGTCTGTGGGTTTGACTCATTGTGGAGAAATAAAAAGACTGAAGTGAGATGAATAGACTGAGAATTTTCTATTATTTGACAAAACAATTCTTGATTGAATTTTAACTTTGTGGACACAAAATGCAGTCAAACAGTTAAATCGCAGTATATTGTATCACAATACCCACCATATCACAAAATGCTTAAAATTGCGATAATGTCGTATCGTCACTCAAGTATCGGGATAAAATCGCATCGTGAGGCCGATACGCTGATTCATACACTTACTAATATATTTATGCACTCCCTCATGTCATGTCAATATCGTACAGTATATATACAGTAACATATTTTTTTATTGTCTCTTGCACTCTCCAGTGTTGCACATACATACTAGTTTTTAACTTTATTCTATTCTATGTTACTGTATTGGTGTTGTGCTGTTGCTGGAAGTGCAATTACCTGATCTTCCCAAGGGATAAATTCAAAAACACATAAAACACCTCTAGAAACAATACTGTAGCTCTTTTTGCTACATCAATGATGAGTCCTGGTAGACGAGAAGAAGCTTTACATGCTGGTCGTTCCTCATGACGCCTGTGCTTCTATGAATCACCTGCTACACATCTGTCACTCCCTGCTTCTACAAACATCCACACATTGTGCCATCCTCTTACTTTGTTCCATTTCAAATATCTGTAATAATGGCAGAATTTAGCTACAACGACCACCAGAGAATCAGGGTCTGTTATATAGGTCGGTAAACAAACAATCATAATATCGATTTCTTGAAGAGCGAGATATGTCTCACAAGGAGGGCTACATATCCATTTAAATCCAATAAGGCCAACACAATAAGGTTCTGATACCAAATAAAATATTGTCTCAAAAAAAAAAAAAAAAAGCCCTTCAGGACCTAGATAAATAAAATGCAGTAAATATATGATAAACACTGAAACAATCTGACCTGAAGTGTATCAATCTCTACAAGCTTTGGGTACATGACAGACTACTCTGTCAACCTGCTGCTGTTGTCTCTGTGGCAGGTGCCTCGTCTGGCCTGATACCCACCTAGAGGTGCGACTCTCTCCGAGTGACAGCAGAGATACCATACCATTATCCAGGGAACATCCTTGGAGAGGAGCTGCTACAGCCAGCATGTATCATAGAGGAACTCCACGTGATAACAGCTCACAAAAAACTACGTCATCCTGTCCTGCGGGCCGTTATTTCCACAGATTTCTACCCTGGTTCTATTGTGACGGTGTGAGAGACTATAGCAAGTAATCTAAGGATTCGAGCTCTGTCATGAGTCAAGCTTCACGCTCTGCAAAGAGTTAAGAAGGAGTGTGTCAGTCACTCTCTCCCCAACACACACAAACACACACACAGAGACACAAGGTTAAGAGGATAAACCAGGAGCAGGCAGATTAAAAGCAGCGTCCAGGTTCTCAGGACAAGACAGGTTCTTTCCAGCCCTCTGTCCTTAATTGGCAAAATAAAGCCTGGCTAAATTTACTCGGGCTGCAACTTTAAAGAACTGTATGACTGTATTCCCCACATATATCATATGTAAAATTAAAAACGTTTATTTAAAATTTCGACAGTAAATGGTCTCACAAATGGTGCTATATACCACAACACAACTTCTCTTTGACCACAGCCAGATAAAATCCACAAATATATGATTTATGAAGTTAAGTATCCCTAAAATCCACCACAGGATTTTACATTTATACATTTACAAGTATATCGATCAATCTCTTCCACTTTGAGAGCTAAATGACAGCAAACACCTCACATCATGTTTTTCACAGTTGGTAGATACTGTATTATAGAATATTTGTTATCCTACTGTGTCATTTTTAATTACCGCCAACATGCTTTCCACTAGGACATGAAGTAGCCAGCCAGTGTGGAAAAATAGCTGGCTAGGGGGGGTCCAAGGACAGGTTGATCATATTTAGTTTGGCCCACGCACATGGATACAGAGCGATCATATGGGGGCGGGACTGATACAGACGGGTAGGCATGTTTCTATATCATGTTTTGAAGCGGAGAAGTGAGATGGCAGCTTGATATATTCAGTGCGTGTGCCAGTGTGTGAATGCGGGCGCATGTCTCGGAGGTCGGGGTTTAGACTTTGCTTTAATAACTTTATATTATGAATCATGTAAAAATACTTTCAGTAGCTTGAAAACTTAGCGCAGCACATGAGAGTCTGGCGGGAAAGACTAGAGCCGCCAGACTCCAGGTAATTAATGGGAAACCCTGAGTACCTTACGCAAAATCTAAACAAATGTTGATGTTGGAGATGGGTACTGTTTGAATATTTTCTACTGATACCATATAACTTTTGGCAGATAAGTGAACATTATCTTCTTCTTTCCTGCTACTTACTTGGACACCAATATCAAGTACCCGATAATAATTCTAGACACATTTAATCAAGGAGATTGTAAGATTTCAGTCAAGTATTCTGCTTGTTCGCTATATTCTCAAAGAAAACAGAACTGGGCTTACAACACGCTTATAGTAGAAACCTGCAAGGACCTCAAATGTCCACAGTTTTTTTTGTACTGCAGTTTCCACCATGTTTACCCATTGTCTTTATGGTTAAAGCAAAATGTTTATTCCCAAAACCAATTCTATGAGGAATGTCATACTCAATTTTAAAGAAGTGCTGTTTTCATTCACTATACACTTCTATTTTGCAGGGCGTTTTTTGTTTTTTTTTCTCAATGAAACTCAACACTTCCTGCACCGACATTTCACATTAAAAGTATTCCCTGCCAGATAGTGGTGCAAAGAGTCTAAATATAGAGCATGCGTAAATTGGTATTGACTTTTTTAAGTGGGTGAAATACATTGCCATCTACTGAAGCTGATACACCAACTATCATTTTTATATTATAGTACAGGCATACCAGGCATTTGTTAGTGGCTAGCCTTAATCTGAAGACTGACCTTACATATTTGCCTATGTTGACAATTAATGCAAACATACTGATCCGGAGTGTTTTCGGGACTTACAGTGTGTGACGCCAGCAAGGGTCTGGTAGAAGGTGGGCGTGTCGCTGTCGTCTGTGAGTGTGACACACACTCCACCAGACAGAAGCCATCTGGAGAAAGTGAAGGCCTCCTTGTTCTGTAGCAGCCAGTTCCTGAAGCGCTCATAGTTAACCTTGTCACCCTGCCACAAAACACAGACACCAAGCAGAACACGTTTTTTTTTTTTTTTTTTAAATGGTCAAAAATGTCCCTTAAAAATACCACATTAAGAAGAAGAAGATTACTTTATTAATCCCACAATGGGGAAATTCAACCTCTGCATTTAACCCATCCTTTTTTTTACACACAAGTGAACACATCATGCAAGGAGCAGTGGACAGCACATTACTGCACCCGGGGAGCTGTGCAGGGGGGTTAGGTGCCTTGCCCAAGGGCACTTCAGTCCTAGACCTGTCAGTACCGGGATTCGAACCGGCGACTCTCCAGTTACAAGCCGGATTCCTAACCTCTAGGCCACGGACTGCCACGACCCACGGCACCATGACCATCAGGAACATCATAGAAATATCCATGCTGTGATTTGGTTTCAAAAGCTTTTGACATTTTGAAGATTTCTGTATTTTCGGTAAGCATTTCTGTTCTATAAACAGCTGAGAAACCCCTTATTGTTTTATATGTATATAGAAAAGTCATGGATCCCCTGAATGCTCTAGTTCTTGAGTGGTCATAAAGTTTCATGAGGCTGTGATTATCCTACAGGTCAGCTCATTTTATACAGTGAGGTCAATATTGAAAATAATGCTCTCACTGTAATGAAATGCTACTATGGGGACGAACATCATCCTCATTGAATCCACAAGAGTCTCAGCTTTCAAGTGATATCCAATTTAAGAATTTAAGACTGTTTAGGCAGCACAGGATGCAGAAATATTCAAATACTGCATGCAAAAAAACCTGCATGGTTCTTGCCCAAAATTGCATGACAGTAGAATAATGTGGTAGACTCCTGTCCTGACTCAAAACTCTTTTGTCCCCCTGGCCATCAGACTGTACAACAGCTCTCAGGCAAGGAGGACAACAGACAATGGGCACTTTCATTCTCTGTTTTTGCACTATGTTCCGATCATCTTTGCAAATGTTTCATTTATCTGCACATTATTTAATTTCCTGCAAATGTTCAATTTCCCAGTTGAGTCACATTTCGCTGCAATGTTTAATATTTTAGCAAAGGTTTAAATTTAAATTCTGATTTATCATAGGTTAATTATTTATAGGTAATTAATGTTAATGCATGTATAGTGTATGTTCAATGTATGTTTGAATGCTGCTACCGGATGCTTGAATTTCCCTCAGAATAAATAAAGTAAGTATCTATCTATCTATGCATCTATCGATCCATCCTTCCATTAATCAATCCATCTATCCATCCATCCATCCATCCATCCATCCATCCATCCAATGAAGGATGAGCATGTCTGTAAAGGGGAGACTCTTCTACACTAAATACTAATTAAAGGCTAAACTATTAGGTTAGGGAGATTTTATTATATATAGAGGAAATTAATTGTGTAAAAAGATGGACCAGTTTATTTTCCAGGTAGCAGACATGTCTTGAGAACAGTTGTAGGTCTGCTGGTGTTAGTCATTAGCCAAAGTATAATAAAGTGCTCAACAGTGGCTGGATGGAAGACTGTATTTTTAAATCAAGGTGTATAAGAAGGAAAGGTGATAGCTGCAGACATCTGACTGTTCTGAACAGGCTATTAGATACTTGGTTTGCCTTCAGTCAGCATGAACAGCAGCTCCTCTCATACCGCCTCCAGCCTCTCCTTGTTTGGATCGCAGCAGTGAGTGGTGAGAGCAGCCTGAGGCTGTGTGGAAGCCGCTTCCTAAATAGCAGCATGTCAGACAGCCATGGATGAATCCTCATTAAAAACAACAGGTAATGCAGTGTTTGTGGCCTCTTCACCAACATACACTTCTCCGTGAACTATTAACAATATTATCTTTCCATGTCTGAAACATTTTGCCGATATTGACATTGTGTCTTATTGTGTTTCTGTCCGTTTAAATGCATTTTCGCATTATTTGGGATCATTATTACAGATACATCTCAAAATATTAGAATTTCGTGAAAAAGTTCAATATTTTCTGTCAATTATTTCAGAAAGTGAAACTCGTATATTATATAGATTCATTACACATAGAGTGAAATATTTCAAGCCTGTATTTCTTGTATTTTTGATGATTCTGGCTTACAGATAATGAAAACACAAAACTCAGTGTCTCAGAAAATTAGAATATTACATAAGATCAATTTTTAAAAAAGGATATTTGAAACACAAATGACAGGCTTCTGAAAAGTATGTTAATTTCTATATACTCAATACTTGGTTGGGCTCCTTTTGCATGAATTACTGCATTAACAAGGCGTGGCATGGAGGAGATCAGCCTACGGCACCATGTTGCTTTCATAGCAGCCTTCAGGTCATCTGCGCCTGGTGTCTCTCACCTTCCTCTTGACAACAGCCCATAGACTCTTAAGGGGTTCAGGTCAGCAGAGTCTGATGGCCAGTCCAGCCCAGTAACACCATGGTCACTGAACCAGCTTTTGGTACCTTTGCCAGTGTGGGCAGGTGCCAAGTCCTGCTGGAAAATGAAATCAGCATCTCCAAAGAGCTTGTTGAAGCATGGAGTGCTCTAAAATGTCCTGGTGAATGGCTGCTATGTTGACTGTGGACTTCAGAAAACACAGTGGACCAACACCAGCAGATGATGTGGCCCCAAATCACCACTGACTGTGGACTCCAATACTGAACTTTGTCTCAGAAGATTAGAATATTGTGAAACTGAGTTTCCATTATCTCTAAGCCAGAATCTTCAAATAGGCAAACAGGCTTGAAATATTTCGCTCTATGTGTAATGAATCTATATAATGTATTCACTTTCTGAAATGATAGGCAAGAAATATTGAACTTTTTCATGATATTCTAATTTATTTAGATGTACCTGTATTACTGTATGGATGTCTAAAAAAGCTGGAATTATTGAATTAATATTTACACCTATCGTCTTGCCTGAGCTAATTATTTGTATTAGGTTCAGACCCACTACAGACTGGGAACATGCTGAAGTAACAACTGATGCTATAATTTGTTTATTACATATTACATTGTGTTTTGTGCATCTTAGAGAATATCAAATTACAAAATATGGTCAAAGTGCTTTCGTGCCTTCATGTGTGCACAGACAATTGTCTTATTTTTGTTATTATTTTTATTCTTATTGACAATAAGACTGTTATGGTAAGAATTATGGCCAGTAAGCCACTGTTGAATGTTTACATGCAGTCTTTTGTTTTCTCTGCTAAACTGAAAATATATACTGACCCCAGACTCTAATGCTGAGGTACATTAATGTCATGTATTTTAACACCCCTAATGTGTATCCACATGGTGACAGACAGGCCGCAGTAGTTACTGACCTCACTGAAGCACTTCTTGAGAGAAAGTGGGACTTCTCCATCCAGGACCTGCAGAACTGCTTCTATATCTTCCCTGGCAGCATAACCGCCCAGATCACTGGCAAACAGGCTGAAGAGGTCTGTGACACACACAGACACAGACACAGACACACACACACACACACACACACACACACACACACACACACACAAAGTATCAGAAGAGAGTTTAGCTTTATCACAGGAAGACAGGCCTCCTGCACGTAGCAGCAGTAAAGACGATAGCAGCAACGATGTCAATAATGTCCTGATGGATTAGACTGCCTGCAGCACATCAACCTCAGCATTCAGAATAAGAATGAGGAGAGACAGAGGGGAGAGGGGGGAGAGGAGACAGAAAGAGAAACAGACAGGGAGTCATGGTTGTTAAATGATAAAATTCACCAAGAAAGAAAACAATTCTACAAGTATCTACTTTCAGTTAAATTCTAACACCAGTATGTTACGTCTACATCAACAAAGTGAGGTCCATATTTATCCTTCAGGTCAGACAACCACAAAGAGTGCCTTCCAAGGTGCATTTTGGCACAAAATTTTGTTTTGGGAGCGTTAACATGAAGACTGTGCTTTGTAGAAACAGGGTAATATATATTCAGAAGCTTCACATTAATTCAGTCAAATTCTCAGAAATTATTGGTAGAATTCAGCAATGGTTACATAAAATATTCTGAATCTGCTGCAGCCTAAATTGTGCCACTGGCTGGCTTCTTTTCCATAGGTTTACAAAGTACATAAACTGAAATAATTACAGACAACAAATGTCTAAAACTGGGTCAAAACCAGAGTGGTGCAAGTGTGCAAAATTTTAAAAACAGCATTAATGGACACTACTGACACTAAATACAGTAGGGTGGACTCTAGTAGTAAAGCTTATAAATGCTCTAAGTGACACTGTTTGCTGTGAACCAGTTTGCTGATGATGATATATGATAAAAGGTATGTGCGGTTTAACAATGGCTGTGATTTTTGGGAACTGACACCAATTAATTTTGTGCATAGTGCAATTCATATTCTTCAGAGAATTTTGTTGGTTGTAATCATCTGTAGACTGTGAATAGATTTGACATTTAAGAGAACTAAAAATAACAGAACAGCATCAACACAGACTTCCTGTGGATTCATCAGAAACAACTTACACTTGGCCTTCTCCTCATCACGTCCTCTGGTCAGAAGCACCAGACCCACGATCAGATTGTTGAAGTGCAGACCTTTAGACGAGCCTCCAAATGAGGTGTAGATCACCTAAAACACACAGGTCAATGCTTTTATAATCACCTCATGTTCACACAGTCTTCAAAATGATCAATAAGTTAGCAGAAGTTTATTTGATATCCTGACGCACATACAGATATAGATATCCTGGTGCCTGGTGCCTAGTTTCATATTATACCAGTATCTCCAGTATATTCCTAAAAGTGAGCCCGCTATATGAGGCACGAAAAATCACATACATAGAAATAAATACATAAATAAATACACATGGGAATGTACAAATAAATGCGAAAATATCTAAATAAATGAATAAAAATGTAGAAATAAGGAAGGTCAGTGGTTCCATCCCTGACCATGGCAGCCTCCATGTCAAAGTATCGATACGGCCTCCGGAAAAAACAGCAAAAGTACTGACGGACCACCATCCGTCAGAACACTAAATATTGATACTTGGCGGCCATGAATCGATATAATATTGCCATGCAAAATATCGCGATACTATGCTGGATCGATTTTTTCCCCCACCTCTTGTTATTGAGTGTATATAGATAAGCAAAAGGACGCAGCAGCACCCTTGTGTGCCCAGATGCTGCACACCCTGTTACTGGCACAGTCCATCTACATTTGAACTTTACACATCCACTCAAAAACTACACTTCCAATTATTCTCAAAACCTTGTAATTGGGGAACAAATCCAGCAGACTTGGCAGAAATGGCATGAAGTCAAATTCCTCATTTAACCCTGTTGGGTTCGAAGTGGCCAGTTTAGAAATCCAAAAAGTTCCCCTCTTCTCAAAATCTCCCCCTCTCTCCGACAAACATTCCTCCTCAGATGTGTGTTTCTGGGAAGAGACGGGATGATTCATTGAAATAAAATGTGCTGCAAAAGGACAGATGTCTATTTGCACCTCGTAGTATATTAATTAACTGCTGTGTGAACTCATGCGACGTGGTTTAATTTGATTTTTATTTTTGCTCTGTGCTCTTGAAGTGAGACATTTTAGCAATTAGTTTCTCGTTCGTCATTAATGTCTTTATGCACAGTCCTGGAGAAATGAAGTGAGCCCACAGTGGCTTGATGATTACAACTGCATGACTACAGGCATCATGAAACTGCATGATGTAGTCTTGTTGAATTCATTTTAACAAGGTCATTTCTATTCTCTGATTTTTTTTTAAAAATACAAAATATTTAGCAATACAAAATTTGCTACATCTAATGTGAACTGGGACAAATTATGCTTTACATCTTTGGCTCTTAGCAGCCTTATTGCATTGTTGCTTTAAAAGCCCTTTACATAAAGCAATCACTTTAATTAGTCTTTGATAAAAGAGAACTGGTGGAGCAAAGATCAAGAATAATGTTCCCAGATCTTGCCAGGTAAGACATGTGGCATGATTTTTTATCAGCAGTAGTATTATTTTTGCTGATAAGAGTACCACAGTGAAAACAAATGGCTGTAGGCGGTTGCATTTTGCAAAAGTTTTTCAACCTCATGTCATGCCCCAGATCACAGATTCTCTTCAAGGTATTTTACGTCCATTTTTCACATAATGCAAACTAGGGGTGGGCAATATAACCAAAAATATCATCAAGGTATTTTGCACCCTCTGCACGGTAATGGTATATTATCACTGTAGTAGCCTAGCCCATCCCTTTTATATAAATTAAGTTAATATTCGTATAATACAGTTAGTAAAAGTTATGTATCCTTAGGTTATTATGCATTTATTTATCAATTTAAGTCAAGTCAAAGTTTATTTACAGAGCACATTTAAAAACAACCTCAGTTGACCAAAGTGCTGTACAGATATTAAAATATAATAAAATCATACACAAATATAGTAATAAATAAAAAAAGTGATTATTATAAAGCCCATTACAGTATATGAAGTAGTTGGAATTAGCTAAATCTGCCTTGACATTACATAAATGCAGCAATAATAATAATCATATATTACATTGGGATGGAATATATACAGCCTCACAATCTGTATTTTTACTTTAAAATTCACTCTAGGATGGAAAGACAACTATTTCAGACCACAACTAAACTTCTGAAGAAAAGAAAATGCCTTGTTTTTTTGGGCTATTATTGATTTGTCACAGTGATGACAGCATTGCAAAATCCCTGTTGTGGCACAACATCACACAGGTGATGACTATGACACTAAACTATATGACCAAAACACATGAGACTAATAATATGAGGTGGTACTGAGCTCCATTAACTGAAACCAACATGTGTGAGCCTTTTCTATGCACAAAGAAAAAAATAATTTTAAACTCCGCTAATGGCATCACAGCCAGATCTTAGGAGTCTCCTAATGAAGCACAGATTCTATATTTATCCAATACATGAAGCCATCATGTGTGCTCTCTGTGTGGTGGTGATAACCACTGAATCTGTAGATCATCATGCACATGGTACTGAGATTTCTGCATATTAGAAACAATGTGTCTGCGTCCTGACTGATTAGGCCGGGCTTCCTTTGAACTATCAGGATGTTTCTGTTTGAAGCAGTAACCTCAGATCTGGAACACAGTAACTGCTGCCATGGTGACAAAACAGAACTGGAAGCAGAGATGCTGAGTGAGAGGAGAAAGCAGACACATGCTGCAGTGTCCAATGGTAAATGGTAAATAGACTGCATTTATATAGTAGTTTTCTGCCATAACTTGCTACAAGTACAACAACAGCTACAGTCATGGAGAAAAATATTAGACCACCCTTGTTTTCTTCAATTATATTGATTCATTAATGTCTGGTACAACTAAATGTACATTTGATTGGACAAATATAATGATAACAACAAAAATAGCTGAAAAAAAGTTTAATTTAAGAACTGATATCTAGCCAATTTTCCATTGGTTGTCATCAAGAAAACCATGTAAAAGGGCTAGATATCAGCTCTTAAATTAAACTCTTATGAAGTTATTTTTGTAGAAAACAAGGTTCTATAATTTTTTTTCCATGACTGTATGTATTCAGGGTTTCATAGTGTCAAAGTTATTAACCCTTGTGTTGTCTTAGGGGTCAAAAATGACCCGCCACTATGTTTAACATCATAGAAAACCCCCTCAATGAGCTTTTTTCAGCTTGAGATTTGATGAATAACAGGGTATACATCTTGTCTTAGGGGGCAGCCATAAAATAATTTTCTTACAACAAAAAAAACTAAAAACCATTCATGGGGGTACACATGCACGCTTGCTACAAAATTATGTTGACACCTATGCAGTACCCTCAGCCTCCCCGGGAATGTCTTTCCAGGGTGCTGGAAAGCTCCAGCCGATTGTCGAACCTCGGATTCAGGAGGAACAATGCTTTGGGTAGTGACCGAAAGAGCAAGATCGCGGATACAAGTGGTTGAAATGAGCTTCCTCCGTAGGGTGGCTGGGCTCAGCCTTAGAGATAGGGTGAGGAGCTCAGACATCTGGAGGGAGCTCAGAGTAGAGCCGATGCTCCTTCGCGTCGAAAGGAGCCAGCTGAGGTGGTTTGGGCATCTGGTAAGGATGCCTCCCGGGCACCTCCCGTTAGAGATGTTCCGGGCACGTCCAAATAGTGGGAGGCCCAACCGGGGATGACTAGGACACGGTGGAGGGATTATATCTCTCTCCTGGCCTGGGAACACCTCGGGGTCCCCCAGGAGGAGCTGGACGTTGTGGCTGGGGAGAGGGGCGCCTGGAATGCCCTACTTACCCTGCTGCCCCCGCAACCTGGCTCCGGATAAGCGGACGAGAATGGATGGAGAATGGATGGATGGATTTTTAAACTTTGAAATGGGTCAATTTGACCCACAATATAACAGGAGGGTTAACCCATTAAGGCCTAAAGCGCCTGGAAAAAAATGCCTGGAAAACCTATGGGATTTTCAAATGACCCCCTAAAAAGTTTTTCTGGAAATTCAACACCTACTAAATAATAGATTTTTCAGCCTCTGTAGCAGATAAAAATGAAATTCAAAAAGTATTTGAGAGCTGATACCCGTGGCTTTCATACGAAGTTGAGTTTATTTGTCCAAACCTTCAATAAAGTTTTTTAAAAAATCAACAAACTCAGCAAATGTTACATTTGACTGAATAAAAAATCCTATGCGTAATACTAATACATGCCCATTAACAAGATGCAAACATGATATGACCATTGGAAGAAATAGACATAGTTCTCATTAGCCTACTGTAATAATAAAAAAAATGATCATAATAATAATAATAATACATTTTATATATTGCACTTTTCAGGGTACTCAATGACGCATAAAGTAACATAAGACATAAACAGTCATGATTTCTTATATCATCATCACAATCAATCAGCCTATTATTATTATTATTATTATTATTATTAATATTAATATTAATATATTATTAATAATATTATTATCTCCACAATCCACATTATGGCCACAAATATCTCTATTCCTCGGTGAAAATATGTCGTCTAAAAACATATTCCTCATCCATAAATGCCGGTCGATTGGTTCCGAGGGTTCAAAGTCCGGATCAGCAATTAAATCACCGGCGCTGTTTTCATCTCTTCCGTCACTTACTGCTGAGCTCCTCCGCCACTGTGTTCCAAATTATTATGCAACTGAGTTTTTTCCCCAATTTTCCTAAATAGTCGATGCAAATGACAGTCAGCATAATTTAAGTCATCAACCATTAGTTTAATGAATTGTAATGTGATTGGACAAACCTCTCAATGATAACAGTATTTTTTTAAAAATAAAAACTTAAAATGCACTGTTCCACATTATTACGCACGACAGAGTTTTATAACATTTTATAGGTTTTTAAGAACTGAAAATGCTCATTTTTGTATTTTCCAGCATTCGGAGGTCATATTTACTGAAATCAAAAGCAATTGCAATCAAAATCATCTTAACAAGTCAAGTTACATTTTAACATTGGACCCCTTATTTGATAGCAGCTTCACAATTCTTGCATCCATTGACCTTGTGAGTGTTTGGAGAGTTTGTGCTTGAATTTCTTTGCAGGATGTCAGAACAACCTCCCAGAGCTGCTGTTTGGATGTGAATTGCCTCCCACCCTCATAGATCTTTCGCTTGAGGATGCTCCAAAGGTTCTCAATAGGGTTGAGGTCAGGGGAGGATGGGGGCCACACCATGAGTTTCTCTCCTTTTATGCCCATAGCAGCCAATGATGCAGAGGTATTCCTTGCAGCATGAGATGGTGCATTGTCATGCATGAAGATGATTTTGTTACGGAAAGCACTGTTAATCTTTTTGTACCATGGGAGAAAGTGGTCAGTCAGAAACTCCACATACTTTACAGAGGTCATTTTCACACCTTCAGGGACCCTAAAGGGGCCGACCAGCTCTCTCCTCATGATTCGGCCCAAAACATGCCTCGCCACCTCCTTGCTGACGTCGTAGCCTTGTTGGGACATGGTGGCCGTCCACCAACCATCCACCACTCCATCCATCTGGACCATCCAGGGTTGCACGGCACTCATCAGTGAACAAGACTGTTTGACAATTTGTCTTCATATATTTCTGGGGCCACTGCCGCCGTTTCTGCTTGTGAGCATTGGTTAGGGGTGGCCGAATAGAATAACTGATAGAATAACGCATAACTGCAAGCCTCTGGAGGATGCTACACCTTGATGTGCATGGTACTCCAGTGGCACCAGCAGCTTCAAATATCTGTTTGCTACTTTGTAATGGCATTTTAGCAGCTGTTCTCTTAATCCGATGTTTTTGTCTGGCAGAAACCTTCCTCATTGTGCCTTTATCTGCACGGACCCGTGTGTGCTCTGAGTCAGCCACAAATCTCTTAACAGTACGATGATCACGATTAAGTTTTCGCGAAATATCTAAAGTTTTCATACCTTGTCCAAGGCATTGAACTATTTCACGCTTTTCGGCAGCAGAGAGATCCTTATTCTTTCTCATATTGCTTGGAAATGGTCATCTGCTTAATAATGTGGAACGCCCTTCTTAAGTAGTTTTTCCTTAATTGGGCTCACCTCGCAAACTAATTATCACAGGTGTCTGAAATTGATTTCAGTGATCCAAAGAGCCCTGAGACACAATACCATCCATGAGTTTAATTGAAAAACAAAAAATGTAATCTTTATGACACTTAAATACTATTTGCGTAATAATTTGGAACGCGGTGTAGTCGTCTTCGGTCATGATTTCAAAGTTCTGGGAAAGTCCGATGTTGCATTGCGACACTCCCGCATGTATTCTGATCATGTTCTGATGCATTTCATTGTCCAAGAGACCGAAAATAGGTGGAAAAAAATACAAATACCACAAAATGACATATCCGCTGTCCCGGCCTTAATGGTAGAGTGACGCAACATCGCTCCCGGTCTTAATGGTAGATATGCGGTAATGCTTTCCCGGCGTCAATGGGTTAAGGAAGGAATAACTATCCAAATGAGGCTGCAGCAAAAAAGTATAATTATTATTATCATCATCATCATCATCATCATTGTTATTATTATTATTATTATTATTATTATTATTATTATTAAGAATCCATCTACAGCACATGTGCTGGATTCTTTCTCTGGATGTGTTACATTTAATCAGGGGAGGAGTACACAAGTGAGTTTTGGGCAAAGCAGGATTTTTGCAACTCCAGTCCACTTATCACCACGTCACAATGTACTCTGCTGAGAGCCCACTGTAATGCTATCCAGGCCAGTATTGATCCCTACGTCCCACAAGACAATCGACAAAACCATTAAAGTCTTCACCAATTTGTCGAAAGTTAGGGCCACATTCTAGAAAAACATTCCATTTTTAGACTTGATCAAATACCATCCGTTGCTTCCTTTATTGAGGGTCAGGACCGACTTTACAGCATTCTGCATTTCGCTGGAACTTACCTCATAGTAACCATCATGGCCATGGTACATGGTGTAACATTACTGTAGCTTACCTCTGCAACTTTATGGGGAACTCCATCTCCCAGCACTTCCCTGTAGAAGCACTGCTGGGTCATGTAATAGGTGATGCCGCTGGTTCTCTTGAATGCATCTTTCAGCCGCTTCAGTTCCACATCAGTCACTAGAGAGAGTGAGAGACAGGAAATGAGCAAACATGTCAAAATACATACAATACAACTACATGGGACACTGCATATTGTATAGGAAAAGAGCAAGATGTTTTGGTTTTGTATTTTGGCTGAAACACCCCAAAAGTAGTCTGACAGAATGCTACATCAAGTGGAAAGGCTGCTTAAAAAACTATCTCATACACATATTCACCTCTAAGATTTTGACATGCTGGACAGACAGACACACCCTCCACTAAGCTACAGTTGATAATTGGTTTACAAAAAACAACAGCATTCAAACCACAGAACAGTTTCAAGTCATCAACACCTCAACACGACTGCATCTGACTGATGAGGGAGACACAAATCCAAACTGCAGCTGCACAATCACCAAGTCACCAGATTTGAATTAATTACCTTTAGAGCTGATACAACAATCAAAACACATTATCAATCATAATAATCAGCCCAGAGTAAGCCCATTAAAATAGTTGGCCAATGTGAGACAACAGCACCAAACACCTGATCGTTTCTAGCAAATGGGAATACAGTTAAACAAGTAGGGAAAGGCTTGGTATAGAACTTTTTTTTTAAAACATGGATTTAATTGATTTTATTATTCAGATTTGGTATAATGAAGTTTTATTCTGTTAACTGACTGTCGAGTAGAGGTGTGAATCAGCGTATCAGCCCCACAATACGATTTTATCCTGATACTTGAGTCATGATACGATATTATTACGATTTTAAGCATTTCGCAATATGGTGAGTGTTGCGATTTTTATATATATATATATATATATATATATATATATATATATATATAATTATAATCAAATTCAATCAAGAATTGTTTTGTCAAATAAGAGAAAATTCTCAGTCTATTCATCTCACTTCAGTCTTTTTATTTCTCCACAATGAGAGTCAAACCCACAGACTGACCAACAAAGTATTCAGTCAAACTGAACTGAACTGATATCAAACATGTATGGACGACAACAACTGCAGCATTTTATCAAACTTTCAAAAACTTTAAGCTTCACTACTCTCAATTTTTTTTAATGAAAAATAAAAAAAGCCGAACTTTGCAGCGTTATTTCGACACGATATCCTTAGATCTTTTTTTTTTTTTTAAGATATTTTTTGGGGCATTTTATAGCTTTATTGACAGTAGAGACATTTAGAGTGAAAGGGAGAGACAGAGGGGAAGACATGTGGGAAAGGGCTCCGAGCCGGACTCGAACCCGGGCCGCCCGCTTACGAGGACTGGGCCTCTGTGGTATGCGCTCTACCAGGTGTGCCACCGGGAACGCCCATTCTTACATCTTTTAGTTTCATATGATACCAGTGTGTCCAGTATATTCCTAAAAGTGAACCCACTACAGCCTCCGGAAAAAAACGGTGAAAATACTGACAGCCGTCAGAACGCTAAATATCGATACTTGTCGGACATGAATATTATGATATAATATTGCCACGCAAAATATCACGATACAATGCTGTATTGATTTTTCCCCCCACCTCTACTATGTAGGAGTTGCCAATTGCCAAAGGAGTTAAAACTGAAACTATTCTATTGTAATAGTCTGTATATTGATCAGCAATACAGAACCTTTACTAGTCATCATCTTACTTATCTCTTCATATGATACCAGTATCTCCAGTATATTCCTAAAAGTGAACCCCCTATGGCCTCCAGAAAAAAAGGCATGTCATTTTAGGAGTGACAGCAAGTTAACTATTTAAAAAAAGAAAGAAAAACAGTAATGTACTGGTGTATATAGCACTCACAGTGCGAAGGCTAAGTTTTAGAGCTGAGAAATAAAAGTCACACCTCAGTGCGGTTCTGCTCCAGGCTAACAGTAATCAAATTGGTGAAACACACATTCCCTTCAGTTCACACACAAGAGTTCCAAGGTCTTGCCGTGTGATGGCTTGTGTTTGCATAGAGCTGTGACCATCAGCAGCCTCTGCCATGGAGCACTTTATACAACAAACATCCAATTGTCCTATGCTGCCCTCTGCTAAAGGCTTCCACTTCAGGTCAAAGCTGTGTCGCAGCGTGTTGTGATACGAGACCCAGTAGCAACAATGATCTCGCTCGCTCTGCTGCAATCACACATATTGTCACCACATCCAGATCAAACACTGAGGGACTTTTCCAGAAACAGCTGCACACTATGCAATGAGCCGAGCCACTGACCGAACATTAATACAAACTTCACAACTGATGAATAATTCAACTAAGTCATTCATCAAACACACCCAACATCTGCTGGTTACAAATATGGCTAGGTGGCTCTACTCTGCTTTGTATGAATATAAATAGAATGCATTTATGACTTTGGACTGATGATGAGACAAAACAACAATTTTAGGACTCTGATTTTGGGCCGAAGACTATTTTGTTGTCATTTTACAGTCTAAATGACTGTTAAGAAAATCAATTGAGTCTTGACTTGGGGTGTCACGATGTATTAATATTACCAATATATTACAATAATAATAACAATGTTTAACATTGGAAATATTCTTATAATGTTGACACACATGATAATATGTGTTGTCGTTTTTGTGTGCTTTTGGACATTTATGGTCTCCCCTGCCCAACACTGGTATTTAAAGTGGAATTAGCAAAAAAAAAACTTACAGCAAGGAAAGATTCCTGAAGACCCGTTTTTATTTCAGCCTGAACTCATCAGCTCATTTGGAAACAGCCTCACTTGTAGTCAATAGGGAGTTTAGGTTTGATACAGATTCTCAGCTGATGGAATTAGATAGAAATGTGGAGTTGTTGAGTCGTAGCAATACATTAATGCCACTTAACAAAGCTGTGCAGTTACAATACGGCTTACTGTATGTACCGTCTTGCCATGGGAGCCCAATGTGTAGAATACATTGAGGTGATGCAGGAAATCTGAGCAGGAATTCGGTTTTATTTTATTTGTAAGGTCGTTGTTTCTCTCACTGAACTACTGAATAAGAAATGTTCTCTGCACATTAAGCCACAAAGTCCTGATATGCTGACGGCGGCATAAAAGCATAAAAGCCTAGTTAAAGTACAAAAAAAATAATTCAATTCATTCCTTAAGCCATACACATCCAGTTTCATGTTTTTCTGTCTTCCTTTGTTCCTCTATGGGCTCATTAGAGGTCAGAAATAAATATAGCTTTCTTTTAAAAGGTCAACTCCAACATCAGAAATGTTAATACCATTAACTAACAATAAGAAATTTGAGCATTAATTGATATCAGTTACACAGTTGAATATTGTACTCTTTTTTATTTATTCAAACACAACAGGGGGGCATACAGCATAGAATCGCAATATTTTGTATTTTGAATATATCGATACATGGCCGCTAAGTTTCGATACTTAGCGTTGTGACTTCTGTCAGTATTTTCACCGTAGCTGGCTTACTTTTAGGAATATACTGGAGATACCATATGAAACTATAGGCATCATGTGCGTCAGGATATCTTGTCAGGAAGTTGCTGAAATAACGCTGTAAAGTTAAGCTTTTTTATGTATCATTCAAAAAAATTCAGAGCAGTGAAGCTTAATTTTGTGGACACAAAATGCAGTTACACAGTTAAATCACAATATAGGGGCCTTCCTGCTTTCCCTGGTTACATTTTTAAAATTGTCTAAAGTGACACAATGGGGAAGGTGTCACCGAACAGCAGGGTGTCCACCTTTTCACACTAGTGTGTATGTAGCAAATATGTATTCTAAGTTGCCGTTATCTAGAGGGCAGCATAAGCCAACCAACTGGAGTGAAGGACTGATTAGTGTCTTAGTGCTGAATCACAGGCTTTAAAACCTCGCAGGCAGCCAATCATACATGCAGATCAGCAGAGAGCACAGAGAACGGAGCACCTGTGTGTCATGTAAGGTAGACTGTATTCACAAGACAAGAGCCATAACATGTTCTGCAGAGACACTGCAGCGCAGAGCCAAATCTCCTCTCTAATGCTACACTGTCTGCAGCAAAAACCTCGTCTCTTATAGCTTTACAAGACAAGCATATATTCATCTCTCCTCAGCCAGTGAAGCTTGTGGAGTTTTTAAGCACTCTGTGTATTGTATTACAATTAGGGCTGGGTAGCATTTGAAATGTTTTAATACTGGTGCAAATCTCTTGTCTGTATTAGAGATGAAACAATTCAGAAAGTAATTGATCGGTATTGTTTATTTGACTAAATGCCCGATTCATTTCCTGGGCAAAAATTTACATTTACATTTAACAGACGATTTTATCCGAAGCGACTTACAGGGAAAGGGAAACAATCAAGGTTTAAGGGAAACATGATGTTGTAAGTATGATTATGAAGAAAAATGGATGCAATTCTTTGAAAAAACATCTTGTCTAATAAAATCCTTTGATTAGTCGTAGTGCATTAAACAAATGTGCTTGCTAACACTGCAGATTGGTTTTCCATTTATTCAGCAAATTCATCTCCACTTGTGATATCTCATATAGTCCACAATACCGGTGTGATTTCAGTCCTTTTGATTGGGTGTGTGGAAATGTTCCAGACCTGTAGGGAGGCTGTGCAGCTTTCACAGCAACACAATAATGTCGGCCTACACACCTCTGACAGAACAATGGCATACAGCATGTTAGTAAATATCAGTTTGAATGATGATGATGGGCAAGCTGATAAAAAAACAAACACAATTCAAGCATTTATGATGTTGCTGTAGTTGCTTTTTGTTAATGTATATGAGATTATCAGAAGTAGCATTAATAACCAGGAGTCCAGTGCAGGTTTAGAAGTCACTCAATCGCAATCTGATTAACCCTTAACCCTCTGATGCATGAATTATGAAAGCCTGAGTGAAGATTTTTTTTCTGTTGTGTTTATATTCTTATTAGGGCATTAAAAAAACTTTTTTTAATATATATTTTTTTACACACATGTCCACTCCTGTGTGAAGTTAATGTGAAATTGAATTAAATTGTGTTTGATGGTAAATTAATGAACAAGTATTTCTTTTTTTGCTTTGAAAAAGGTTTGAACATATTTTCACACATTTTAACATTGCATTGTCCTGGAAAAAAATGACACTCACAACTGTGAGGCTTAAACCTAAGCTAAGTCTACCCGGCCTGTCCCGCCTTATATCATCCAATGAATATCCAGCTTGGGTTCATGCAACTTGTGTCCACAAGCTCTGCAACAAACTTGGGTGTTGTGATTGATGACCGGCGGACGAGTGAGAAAGTTCTCATCCATGCCAGGTGTGATGACGTTAAATGTCACCGAAATGTCGCCTTTATAGGACACGTAAAACTTCAAAATTCACAATAAGGGGGTATTTACTAATGTGTTTTATGTTGTACGACAAAATGCAAACATCTCTTAAGCTTGTGTTAACCACAGACCCTATTTCAGGCCTTATTTCAAATCCTCATTGAATTTGAGAGGCTAAAATGCAAACTTACTACCTGGTTCAAGAACCCTATTAGGTTACAAATTGTGACTGGCATTCTACTGACAAAACCATTATCACAAAATAATCAATATTGAAAACAATCGTCTTTTTAAGGCCTAATAGTTGATCATCAGCACAACAAGTTTAAATGTAAATTTACACACTGAATTTAATGTATTCTGTGTTTTTTTTACATTTTCCACAGCATCACAACCTTTTTGGATTCAGGGTTGTACAGCCACAGCTCTTATTTCTTTATCAGGGCATGACTCTCACTTAAGTCAAGTTAGACAGCAACATATCACTGCTACTGAAGAAACAAATGTGTTTTAACAAGGAGATGTCTAGCCGTGAATTAGTAAGAACAAGTGTTTTATTATACTATAGAGCCAATTGGTGACCAAATACTATCAAGAGATAATAGCAAAATTGTTACAATTAGATGGACTAATGGGAGAGGAAAACAAAGCAGTCCACATTATAGAGAACACTGTGCATTGTAGAGGCTGTGATGCCATTGGCGTATTCTTGGACACTGGGCTGCATTAACTGCAATGGTTACCATTCAGTGCAGAGCAAACAATGGGTGTGATTTCTGCAACTGCACCAGCCAACTTTCAATCCACACACACAGTCTTCAGACTGTGCTTGGGGCCATAACACACAATAGTTATTGCCTGTGTGCAAACACACACACATTCACGACAGGTTTTCACTGTTAGACCACCTTAATAAATGATCATTGCAGCAGAGCAGCAGACAGCAAAGCCTCCTGCCTCAATGTTTGCTGTCCTATCAGCAACACTGGAAACACCCAAACTGGGAGCACCTGGGTGCCACCACGCTGAACTCACATGAGCCCCTGTGACCTTTTAATCATGGTGAAGTTTCTACAGAAATGCCTACAGGCAGAACGATATGGGGAGTGCTGTTCCTAGAAAGCTCATTTCACCTGCAGGCACGACACCAAACATTCATCATGAGGCTGATGTTTAATGGGATTGAAAAGCTCAAAAACAACATAACATAAACATAAAACAGCAATCTTACTTTATATTCAGAGCCAATTAGGAATTCATTCTGCAAATCTTCATTATAATTATATAATTAGGGTTGTGCGGTAAAACGATAAAGATAATTATTGAGAAAATAATTTTTCCTCGATAGAAATGTAAGTCGCGGACTCACGGTCGATGTTTTGACAGACAACACAAACAGCCAATGATAATGAGCACAGCGCAGTGTGGAGGGTGGAGTTACAGCCACGTCAAGTTTGGTTGAGAGCGTAGGAGGAGCAGCCGGCACCACTAGTGTTTTTTTTAAGCTAACAATATACATACATCATGCAAATAACAATTTAAAAAACCTGCCACGTTTCCACAGCAAACAACATCCTGGAAAACTCTGGGGCAGCATTAGGCAAATCTACATCCATAAAGCAGGGAGAACCACAAGGTAAGAATGCAAAGCAGCCGTATCACCTCGGCTGATAAGGCCTGCTGACGTAAGCAGAAAGGAAAGGCTAGTTCCCAGGTGACTATTACTGACTGTGTGTCAGTAACGAGAGCACTGAACACAGCTGTTGCACGACTAAACTATGTGGTGGTCAACCACAAAGAATCAAAGGGCTGGTGAAGGTGTTCCAGGGGCTCTCTAGGAAAACTTGGATGAATAATCTAGTACACATATGATATACAGCCTGTCTCAAAATCTTGTATATCTGTATACACCCTGCCCAGCTCTGCCTAGACAAACAGAGGAACTTTTCAACTGGCTAGGTTTGAGTTATCCAGAGTCACATAAAGTTTCTATGGAGTATGTTTGTATGGAGGACAAGTAAGTAACACTGTCAGGTGTTACAACATGAAATACAAGGCAAAAGCTCCTTAATCTATGGCTTCAAAATGACCATCACAGTGAGTCAACACTACTGGCAAGGACAGACAGGAGTTCTGCTAATTAATCATCTTCAGACATTATCTGTTGCATGGATATACAGTCAGCTGCTATTTCCTGAAGTATTCTTTCTCCACTGTAAATTTCATTTAAAAGAGATTGCTTTAAACATTAACCTTAATGTTACTCAACACAGAATTGCACTAGGCTGATAGATAATTTCCAAGTACCACAAGGTTCTGAATGCTTTAACTTTGATCCTGACGATGTGTTTATGATGTCAGTGTTGTACATTGAACGACACAATGAGCATTCAGCCACCCAGAGCTATGAAATAAAACCTCAAGCATTTATTTTAAGACTTTGCCGTTCAATCAGACAATAAACAGTGGGTGGACCAGAGCTGATCCAAAATTAAAAACTGGACTTAGTTAACATGTTTCACACAGCTTTCAACTCAGCTTAGTCAAAATTTTTACACAAGATGACTTTCCTCCATAAGTAATGTACAGTCTTGTGCTGTTGACCTTTAAAAAGAATTTGATCACAAATGCAAATTTTGCAAACCAATCATCAACGAGGACAGCTTCCTTCCCATACAAGTAAATGTTCAATTATTCTGTCATTAAACATTTAAAAAGGAAGTGGACTTTCACCTCTGAAAACCAACATGCCCAACACACACTCTGTCGTGGACTTTTGTATCCACCTCCTGTTTTGGCTCATCACAACATATGAATTTTAAATATCTGCTCTGATTGACAGCTTGACTCTTCTTTATTGTGGCAGTGCCTAAAAACCCTTGTATGCCTTTACAGGTTGATACAACTTATTAATGTATTTAGAGTCGAAGCAGCAGTATGGTGACCTCAGCAACACTATTTCAAAGAGCCACACTGATCAAGTTCTATATGATTTCAAACTAAAAATTATTTAAAATCTTTATTGTAATTGAATTTATCAAACTTATGCTGCACTGATCCAAGTTTGTTCTATTCATGAATTTGGTCATATCAGGAGGAGCAGTTGTAAATATTTGAGCATCAGACACGATTCACTGCATTTTTGCACTTTTTACATTTTACTCACTGTGGCCTTGTATTTCACTGCAATATATAATAAGTCCTGCAGCTCTATGGAATCAGCACAATCATGGCTAGAAGTGGGAAGAACTCAAAAATGTCTTTGTGCAGAATAACACAGTTAGAATGACATCAGTCATATCAAAAGAAAAGTTGAATTTTCTTCTTTTATAGAATAAAACGGAATCTATCTATACAACAGTGCCATGAGTGTCATGAATATTGTGGGTCTCCACATGCTATACATATTGAGCTACTTGCATTTTTACAGCCTCTCCTCTCAGCTCTGTGTACACAAAACTGCAATTCTGTCTGATTTTCAGTGAATATTTGTCACATGACCGTTTGTCTTAGCAGAATCAATCATGACTTCGCAATGTCTCTGAGGAGTAGAATTAAATTTTTTTTAACAAGATCGAATTATATATGTATATTAGGGCTTTCAAAGGTAATGCCATAATAACGTGTTTAAGCAAATTGCCGTTAATTTTTCTTTAACCCATTATGAGTCTATAGAGGACACAAATATCTCTCCTATCTTCTATCTCTCTCTTAAAAACAAACAAACAAACAACTAGTTATACTCCAGGGTAGCAATCATACAATGTTACAGTTAATAACGGCATACAAAGTGAACAGAGAGCGCAGAATTAACACTGAAACATCAGTCCCAATCCTGGGTTTACTACAGGAACACATCAAAGCCTTTCCAACAGGATGTTCATTGACCATTACACTGCTGGTGTTCTACTAGAATGAGCTTCCATGAAAACTGACCTCATAATGGCGGGAGTTGAGCCCGCTATGGGAATTAGGAATGCTGCCATGTGACCGATCAGATAAGGCTGGATGGCTGGATAATTCCTCCGCCTGTGTGTGTGTGTGTTTGTTTGTTTGTTTGTTTGTTTGTTTGTTTGTTTGTTTGTTTGTTTGTTTGTTTGTGTGTGTGTGCGTGCGGTCACATGTGATTATCAGAATGGGAACGATGATCAGCTTGTGGAATATCCAAATCAACACACAAGGAGCGGATATTGAGAAGACACCGTTTAGCCGACAGAACAACGGTAGGTCAAGGTTTGTTCAAACATGGGCTTCTCTGTGAAAATAACAACAGGGTAGAACCTTGGCTGGCCTAGGATCCTCAGGTGGCGCCTTTCTGACTGTTCCAAAGTCAAAACTTACTAAAGTTGACCAAGCTTTCTCCATCTGAGCGCCCTGACTTGGGAACGAGCTGCCCAATGAGAGAAGGCGTGCAGAGTCCGTAATTTCTTTTAAATCACTTCTTAAAACCCACTTTTATAGACTTGCTTTTATGTCACGCTTTCTATTTTACTACTCCTTTTCACTTCTTTACTTTTTTACTCCTTTTACCTTTTAATTCTGTGCATCTGAGAATGTCTTATGATTGTTCCTGCTCTGTCTTTTAATGTAAGAATTATTATTATTGTTAGCCTTATGGCATCGTTCTCGTTGTAATTAACTGCTCTCTGTCAAAGCACTTTTTAAGCTGCCATTTTTTAAAAGGTGCTCTATAAATAAAGTTATTATTGTTATTATTTGGATGAATACACATTCAAATAACAGATCTGTCTAACTTCACTGAAGTCATAGCTAGGAGTCAGGAGGGACAAAGTCCAGCTATTGGAAACCCAGGGAGTAAAGTGCAACAAGAAGGCCATCGGGATATGATCTATGCGCTACCTGGTAAATGCACTCCCACATCTTACATAAGTCCATCAACACTCAGACTGTGCATCAATTCGTCACACTGTTAAAATAATCACCTAAGTCATTTTTTTGTCAAATTTGCCTAAATCATCTCCTCATGACGCCGGCCACCTATGGAAAAATCGCCTACATCCTCAGTTGATCAGATCATGTGATTTTACCCCTTTAAGATAATGGCCTATGTCAAGTGTGTGATTTAAGCGGATTTATTATGCCTATGTCAAAATAAAATGTGACTTAGGCAATTTTTTTAACATGCCTTTGTGACTAAAGCAGGATATGGCAACACTTTATTTTGAAGGTGTCTACATAAGAGTGACATGAGCATGTCATAAACATGACATGGGATGTGTCATGAACATTAATGACATTTTGAAGTAACATTAATGCTCATAATACTTGTCATGTCATGTTTCTGACAGGCTTGTGAGACTCTTATGTAGACACCTTCAAAATAAAGTGTTACCATATCTGGCTTAAGTCACAAAGGCATGTTCAAAAAATTGCCTAAGTCATTTATTTCTCTGAAGTTACATAATTTATACACAGTGTTATTACTATGCCAATAGCCATCCTTTGTTACATTCTTTTTGAGTGAAATGATCAATAAATGTCATATGTTACACTTCTGGTGAAGTTTTTTGTGTTTCCTGTAAAACTTGAAAAAATGAGTTAGGTGGTTATTTTAACGGGGTGACGAATTACAACCAGCTTTGATTGCTCTGTCTAGATCTCATCCTGCATATCAACTGATCTTACACCAAGAGGGTTTTAGAAATGCACCTACGTCTCCAGGGGGAGTGCAAAACATAAACTGACGTCGCAGTATATTATATACAGGTCTGGGGGACCCTGCTGTGTTTTATTTAGTGATCAATGGTTCCCCTCATTTTAAAATGTCGACAGGCTAAATTCTAAGACACTAAAAGCAACGACAGCAACGTAAAGCACAGCTGTTTGTTGTTTCTCCAAACGCCCTAACTATAAACAGCTAGCCTGGAGCTAACTGGTATGTGTACAGTTTAGCATGAGCCACCTGACAGTCCTCTGGCAAAAACACTGATGATTAACGGTGGCTTTATTACACGGCGAGGCTTAAAATCCGCCAGACGAAGGCTAAAACAAACAGTCTAGAGGCAACTTAGCTGCAGCCACTCAGCTAACTGCTGAGCTAGTTGACAAGTTAGCTAGTAGCAGCACAGACATGAACCCTGTTCAGCGTTAGCATGCTAATGTGACAACAGCTAGGCTAAGTGGCACTTGTAGTGTCAGCCAGAAAAGTTAATACACATCCAAAGCTGTCAACTGCTCAGCTGTTTTGCCAAATATTGTCGATCCTGCTCATCCCCCCCTGGTTAGCCAACACTAGCCACACAGCCAACACTATGAAGAGAGCCAGCCAGACTCAGTCCAAACATCTGTTCATTTAACATGACCTTGCTTTTCAGCTAAGACATGCGTCTTATTAAAAACAAGTCTGCTCCTTTTCCATATTGCTAGGAAGAATAGGACCCTTCGGCATTGACAAAATCAACACAAAGAGCTTTAGCTGGAAATTATTATGCTTTAATGACTAATAAACGCTTCCTACTGTATCCAATAGTAGTGTGTTTGTGGAAAGGCGACTGCAGGAAATACAGGCTTAGCTATTGTTAAACTCAACATATAATTAAATTCGCCGACATTTTTCTACGCCGAACTGTCTAATGGGTCCCAGCGGCTCCATAGGGGCTGTGTGTTTTTACTGACAGGTGTCTTCCTGCTCCAGTAACCAAGGCGACTTAAACTAGATGTTTAGCTGTAGTCAGGTACGTGCTCTTCTTATCTACCGGGCTAGCGTAATGCTGACAGTTAGCTGAACTAGCGCAGCTGAGGCGGATTTAGCCCCGCTGCTTGTCGGCTTACCTCTCTTCACGGCCTCGTCATACGACAGGAATCCTATCCTCGACTCTTTGGCCCCCATGCTCCCCTCATTTCATTGCGATGTGGGGGAAATAAACGTCGTACACTGAGTTGATCAAAACAGTTTGACGCCTTATCCGTTTATTGTGAAACTGGTTCCTGGTGGTGTGTGTGTGTGTGTGCGGGGTGAACGGGTGAATGTTTTCAGCGACGCCTCCATTCTGTCACATGATCATCTGACTCTACAGGTCAGTTGATCAGCTCCGTGTAAACACAACCAGCAGGACGGACAGAAACGGTCATTTTCACCTCAGAAACTCCAGAAAACGTTCTTACAGATTACAAAAATGCACTTTGGCTCATTATGCGCAGTCACACCGAGCTGTCAATGTGCGTGTCTGTTTTGTGTAACATTAGGGTTGTGGAGGAGTGAGAGCAGCACCACCTGGTGACCACCCTGCCAATTACAGCACAGTTTATGGTTCACACCAGGGATGGGCAACTTAAATGCTGGAGGGGGCCACAATTTTTCATCGACACTACTACAGGGCCACTGCAATTTTAAATATGTTTACTGTGCAGTAACTTAACATATTTCAAATCAACCATTTGATGCACAACATGGGTCTAAAGTGACCCGACTAAGTTTTTATATTTTATATCTTTTACAATATATTAATTTCATCATTCAGTATTCCAGGTTTTCCTCAATTAACTTGTTTTTGATCATCATACGTCCTAATTGTTTGTTTTCATTTCTTACTTTTTGAATAAAAACACTTTTTTGTATCACTACGCCTCTAATGCACAGTCATTATTGACCCATGTGTGTTGTAAACTTGATGTAATAATACAAAAAATATTTTTCTTCATAAAGCATGGAAGGAAAAATGGATAATGATCTGTTGTAATAAAAAAAAGATATTCAAACAAAGGTGTTTTTATGTTGTGCATCAAAGGGTTAACAGTATAAATATGAATACAAAAGGTTTGAAGCAAATAAAAAAATTAGATTTCTTTTTTTTTTAGTGCAAGAACAGCAGACCAACATTTATTGCAAGAAGTTTGTGCATTTTTACACTGCACTTTAAAGATTTCGTGCTCAAATGCATGTCGTTGTACCGAGGGCCACTTCAAGTGAGGGTGAGGGCCGTGTGCGGCCCACGGGCCTCCAGTTGCCCATCCCTGGTTCACATCAACCACAGCGACCTCATATGGCATCTAGACCAGAGGAACTAGGGTAGTTTCTGTTTACTTGTTATTTTGTACAACTACTAAATTTCTCTTTGAAACCGAGCGCTTCTTACATTTACGGTGATGCTTTCGTTACCCCTAACTATATTTAAATAAAACGCACTAGTTTAATCTTTAAGTTCACAGGCGAGGCATTCTCCTCGGATAGCATCACTTAAGAAGACCGCTCATTTTATTTTTGGGGTATTCATGCCTTCGGTATGTATAGACGGTATACAGGTATGTACCCGACACAAGAACGACAACTTGTCAACAAGTCTCTGTTTTTTACTTCCACCGCAGTGTACCACGAGGACTGCGACGGCCGAAGATATATCCCTTACTTTCTATATTTATTTTTTAACGTTTGGACATTTTGAGGTCTTTAGCGGGTCGCTCCTCTAGCCTTGAGCGGGATGTTGCTAAATTTCGCATATTTTGTAACACAGTTTGGTGTGACTGACGCCTTGTGGGTACGGCAGCGTCGTCAGCTCCTACGTCACATAGTCGGTGTGAACTACACGAGAGCGCGCACAGCACAGCACATGTAAACATACTTCACCAGACTCGGCTCGCTGACTTTACCGTCGTGGTACTATGTGGGGGTATATTATAGGCATGAGTAGTTTGGATTAAACAGGTTGCATCATCTTTATTTTCCAGGATGAGACACCGCTGTGTCGCTCTTAGCTGACCGGAGATGGGACTCCAAGTGCTGCTGCTCTGGCCAAATATTATCGGTGAGAAACATTTGGTTGAATTTTAAGGAATCATATTTAGTGTGCGGCGGCATCAGTTGACTGCACGATGAGTGAGAACCCAGGTGACTGGTAAAGGCCTACACACCTGAGCCATACTGCTACACTGAATGGAAGCTATTCGATAGACACCTATATGTGTCGATATATGGATTCACCTTGATACAAAGTGACAATATTGACACATATTATTATAATCCTATATATTATAATTATGCTTGTTATTAAAACGAATAGATTGTTTTTAAAACATTGATAATAACCAAAATCATTATTTAAAAAAACATGAAAAATGGCTAGATAACAGCTCTTAAATTAAACTCTTACCAGTGTATTGTTATCATTATATTTGTCCAAACAAATGTGCATTTAGTTGTACCAGGCTTTAAAATGAACAATAAATTGAAGAAAACAAGAGTATTTTTTCCAGTAATAAATACAAGAAACAAGAAAGGGGATTTGCAATAAAACATACTAGCTATAGCATCTAATGGTTTGCATTCATACAAAACCCACAATGTGCTTCTGTCAAAAGATTACATTATCTATACCTCAATAAAAAATAAAATCAAAAACTCAGTTCTATTTGTCATCCAACCATCTACATCCATATTGTTATTCTCAAAAGAATTATAGAAAATGTTCCAAATTTCCAAAAACGTGTCAAGCTTGTTCCAAATAATTGACTGTTGTTGTTTTTTTAAGTCTAGAAGAGCTCAGTAACAAAATTGTCAAATCATTGCTTTTTGTGGGTTGATATAACTGACGGTTCAGATAAGCTATTATGGATAAGGAATGAATATATGTAAGATTTTGATTGGGACTTATGATATTGTCTCCTATGTATTGCAGGCCTCCAAATTAAATCATATGGTGGCAGACCATGTAATATCAGTGAATGTCATATTACTGCTCAAAGAACGGATAAAATATAGTATCATGATCCAGCCATCATGTTTTGTCTACAATGGGGGCACCGAGGGGGTCGCAGTGCACAGAAGCCCAGGGATGGGGAGAACTCTGTGCACCCCTCTATAATAGTGCCTTCTTACCTACCCCACAGTGACCAAGAGACATGACCATACTACCTGGCTGAGATGAAAGTGGGGGGACAAAAAGCATCATTGCCCCCTGTGCTGTATCTGAATTCCTTCATCTGGCTGCTCTAACTGGTTTTGTGTGTGTTTGTCTCTTTCAGGATACATAAGAATTGGCCTTGTGTTTGCTGCCTGGGCTGCCTATAAGACACCAGCAGTCTTTGTCTGTCTCTACTCAATCTTCATAGCATTTGATGGTAAAGTATCCGTTTACATATATATATATATATATATATATATGTATATGTATATGTATGTATATGTATATATATGTATATGTATATATATGTATATGTATATATATGTATATGTATATATATGTATATATATGTATATGTATATATATGTATATGTATATATATATGTATATGTATATATATGTATGTATATATATATGTATATGTGTATATATATATATATATATGTATATATATATATGATATATCATGTTTTAAGTTTGTTTTTAGTCTATATGAGTTGATAACCACACGGTAAAGTCTATTTTTGTATTTTTTGTACTGCATGTTAGCAAAACATCACCTCTATGGTTTGCTTCACTTTAACCTGCACAGATCAGATCAATTTCATTGTTTTTTTTTATTTTTTACATTGCGATACAACAATACAAAAAAATATAGACATATTCTATAGTTTTGATGACAGAGGTCCACAGGCCTTTTTCACAGAAGACATGTTGACATGTCACAGGAGGAACATCACAGGTGAAATTCCATATGGCTGCTTTGGTTTCCAGCTCCTGATATTGTGCATGCTCACTGTCATACTGTCATGTCTAAAATACGATGTGAAAAAGCCAATTGTTGCTGCTGGAAGAGGGTTTGTGCAAACTAAAACCCAGATTATTTAAAAAAAGAAAAAAGACAGAGCAGTAGACCACCAAAGTAGTATTGAGGCCCTTTACATAGGTGTAACTAACAATATTAATTAAAACCGCATTCTATTTAGGGCTCTGATATTGTTCATTCTAACTCAGTGGCATGATTTTCAAGGACACCTAAATGGAATTGAGTCATCCTAATATGTTATTAATTACTCATGTGCTCTATCTGCTATGACAAGTGTCAATAGTCTGTATAGGGTACAGTATGTAATTAAAAAAGCGGCATCCTATCATACAAAATGGGCAACCTGATTTTCAAATTAGTTGTTAGCTGATAACGCTGATAATGATTCTGCATGAGCGCAGAACACAATCTTAGGTAATGCATGTTGGTATAGTTGCATCCAGTTTCAAAAGCCAAAGATGCCTTTTCAGTAGGAATCGTTGCCTAAGTGCACTGGATATTAGCCTTCTGTTTGACAATGATGTTTAATGTGTAGGAGTGGACGGCTGGCTGGCCAGGAGGCTGGGCCAGACCTCCAGGTTTGGAGCCTGGCTGGACTTAGTGGTGGACAACCTGGGCCGGGGCATGCTGTGGTGCCTGCTGTTTGAGGTCATTCAACAGATACAGTATACACACAACAGGCCTCATACATCAACATTTTCTTATTTTTCTACATGGGATTCATGAAACATGCATGTCTGTTCTTACCAACCTGTTGATGAATTGTGTTTTATCCTGCCAGGCAATTAGCAATTAGCAAATTGCCCCAATAAACATACATAAACCATACAAGGGCAGCAAACTAAACTGTGCAAACCATAAACCAAGAATACACTGACATGTGATAGGTAATATTAAAGGCCCATTCACACTCAGTTCTGACATTAGACAATGATGTTACACTAGCCCCTTTCATAGTGCCGTTTCATGCCTGCACATTTACGGCTCTGTAACGTCTCGCCTCCACTGTGAACGTGCCCGAAGCAGGATCAAGTGATCCCAACAATTATCCGCCTTGAGAGTAGTCACAGAGGCGGAAAATTGGTGGGACTGTTGGAACCACTATGCATGGATCATCCTGGCAAGGCGGAATATTTAACGTTGCGCGTGACGTCTAACACACACCTCCCACTTGGTCCGACAGTCATCCAATCAGCAGCATGCACAACAACTGCAGCTGCTGCTGATCATAAACAACAAGTGTCCGGTGCTTGTTGTAAACAAACAGAGGTCGCCAAGTGAACACATACTGCTGCAGCACACGCACACACTGTACTGCTACGGAGCTAACTGTGTAGCCTATTAGAACTGTGCTACTGTGCAACGCTGTTGCTGCTCTGTCGCACGTCACTATCATCTCCTCCCACCTTGCTCCGCGACGCCGGACTGCACTATGAAAGGGGCTTCTGTATCATACTTTTTTTTTTTTCAAATGAGCCTCTCTTTTAGATTTAGAGTAGCCCCACACAAGATGATTGCATACACTTTCTTTAAAAACATAAAGGATGATCAGCTGGTACAAATGAGCCTAGTATTTTCCCAAAAAATGAATCCTTATTACAGCAGCTGCAGCCCCTACTGTTCTGCATCCTGGTTTTTGTAACAACAAGAAGGATCACCTACTGATCCAACCTTGTCTGTATGAATTTACGTGTGACTCTGACTGAATGAATCTTACTTGTATGATGGATGAAACACTTTGTGCAAGCATGCAGGTATCTTGTACTGTTCCATATTTAAATATATGTATTGTATTGTAGTGGGGTTGGCTGGTGTCTGCTTTGGAGTGGTGTGTGTTTGTGTGTAACCACGGTACCAGAGGTGGCCACTGGAAGAGCAGTTTCACCAGCAGCCCTCGATTCATCCAAACCGTCATGGCAAACGGTAAGAAGTCAGTCACTGCTAAACAGTTGATGCTGATTTAATAAATCATAAATTCATTGAGTTAAACTGAACTGTGTGTCTGGTGCTGCTAGGGTTCCGGACACCTCTCGGCACATGGGTGGTGAGTGGGCTCCACTGCCTCCCCTTGTGGCTGTACGGGTATCAGTGGGGTTTACTCTCCCACTGGCTGTATCTGCCCGTCTGGATCCAGGCTCTGGGGACCTTGCTGCTGGCTGCAGGCCGCCTGCTGGCTCTACCAGTGGAGGTAAAAATAACCTGTGATAATTGTAAACATCACGAAAGTTGAAGTGGTATTGAAATAATTACTTAGTTATATTTGTTGTCTCACAGCCAAAAAATCAATTTCTCTGCAGATATGGTGTATATGGACCCACATCAAATACCTCACCAGTGATGAGCCGGAAGAGAAAACCAAGTGAAAGCCAGTCCGCTTATACTGTCCTACCTACGCTGGGATAATGCTGACATTATTCCAGCAGCTTTATATGAAAAATGGTCTCAGGTTGCATTTGCTTTTTCCAAAGATTTCAGCCACTGCTGTGGAAGAATGTGGGAAAAAATGTGTTTTACTCATGCAAAACAGGATGTATAACTTCATGTTCTCACTTATCTTTTAGTGATTTTGTTTATGGCTGCTAAGATAAAAACGTGTCTCATCTTAGCCCTTACTGTGAGACCAACAGACAGTGGGCATTCAGATACATGTGGAAAAGAAGCTTCATAGGTCTGTTAAGCTTTTAAAGGGAACATAAATAGCTTTTGATTTGAAATGTATTATATAAATAGAGTTGTTATTATTTGCCTGTTGGACATTAAACCCACAATCATTCCAAAGCTGTTGGATGGTGCTGAGGTCAGGGCTCTGCTTCCACAGCAATCTGAGGAAACCATTTCTACACTGAGCTGTGCAGGTGTAACCGTGCTGCCACATGTAGCTTTCAACACTAGAGTGTGCTATTGAGTCCATGTTGGAGACTCATTGTCAGAGAAACCCTGTAAATGCTTAGTTTCTCTGCAGCTGCTGCTATGTTTGGTATGATTACTTCTTTGAAATAATGTTTTATAGAAATAAATATATTTAGGGTTTTGATTTCATGATGCTTTTGTGGAAGGAAACTAGAGCAGTGTGCTTGTGTTTAATCATCTCATGTATAACTAAAGACATTGGCAGGTCTGGCCACAGCAATTTGATTTTTTGAAGCAGTTGGATAAGGAGCCAAGGCTGCGGACTGGGTAGTGATTCTCTAATGAGGCTAGGTGAAGAGCCCTGAGTAAGCACTCAGTAATGATCCTTTGATACTGTGCCATGCAAAAACTGAGTGATACTCATTTTTTGAGAAAGGCATGGGGAGGACATTAGAAATAATGATGTCATCTGTAAAGGGTATAAAAGTTCACAGCAGAGTTCAAGTGAAGAGTGTTATTATACAAATAAGGCAGATGGCCAGGCAACTGAATGGCCAATAGGGGGAGAGAGAGGTGACACCATTGATGCTGGAGCGTATAAGTTGTCCTTGTTTGGGAAGACGTGCATAATGAGGAATTGTGTAAGAAGAGTTTGTATGGTATAAAAAGTGTAACCCGACCGAGATTTCGTCAGTCAATCCTGGCCCGGACGATTGGCTTCTCTACGAGAATAAACTCTACTGCATCCAACTCTGATCATCTCCTGAGTATTTTTTTTTTTTTTTACGACTGCATTTTGTATCAAGTTTTCAACACTTTTCACAATAAAGGCGTGAATTCTGCTCTCTTTGTTCACTAGTTTTCCCTGGGAAGTTTGAAAACCTGTGAATCGACAATTGCAGGGAGGTTATTCTGTTGTCATGACTGGTGCTGAAAGACGATCCAAGGAAGTGTGGCCCACCATTATACAACAAAGTTAGCCCCATCACACATTGGGGGATTGTACTGTTGGAACAAGAATTGACATTATGTTGGGTACAGCATTAAATATCAACATCATTGTATGCTCGGGCATCAAGATTTCTATTCATAGAAACTAAGAGGGCCAAACCTCTGAAAATAGCCCCAGACCATGGAATAAGTATTTAAGTAAGATCCCTTACTTAAGTAAAAGTACTAGTACCACACACATTACTCCACTACAGGTAACAATTAAGTAATGCTAAATGTAGTAGAGTTTACCATACAATATTTTCTCAAAAAAAAAGAATATAGTTACAGAAACTGGAAATATTCAAGTAAAGTACCTCAAAATTGTACCACTGTACTTGAGTAAATACAGACCATAAGTACTTCAGGTTGCGCACTTACACATTCAGCTATATATTGTGACTTACTGTAATTGTGATGGGTCATAATGTATACAAGTAATAGAGGTCTGGAGGAAATTGAATGAGCTGAAATATAAAGCAGATATTGTATTATAAATATTTGGAATCAACAGGACATTTGTTTCGTTTCACTATTATGTGATTAAATTCCAGTTTAGTGTGTGAACACAAGAGAAAAACGCATGTGGCTTTTGTGATCAATGATACAAGTTTTTAATGTTTTTGCAGCTAACAGTGAAGCAGTAACAGGACAACAGTGAAACATCCCCTCATCACATTTGGTGTCAATCGTCTGAAGTCGTACGGAGAAACAGGGCTGTTGGAGAGATCACAGCTTGATTGAACATCTTTCACTTCGTCCACGCCCTCTGACCCTCCACCCCCCTCCAGCACAGAAATCATAGTATTCCCTTTCAGATATCAGTAAATCACATTGGTGACCAGCAGGTTTTGTCAACTCAAACTTTGTCGCATACATTGCAACAGACGGCTGGTTTCTCAAGCTTATTGTTCAAGGAAATACAGTTCAAGAAAGGACATTTCTGGGTCAATTTTTGTGACCGTTTTTTTTCCTGTTGGCCGAACAGAGAATGTGACAAGATATTAACAGTTCAGTTTGGAGTCAGGGCAGAAAATGCTCTGTGAAAACCAGTGGGAAAGGGTCTTTTACGGTTGGGAGAGAAAAATCCATTACAGAAGACAACAAAAACAGGACAACATGTGACTTTTGATTAAAAGTAGTCAGTGTAGCTGGAGGAGAGAACAAAATAAACCAGAGAATGGATTATCCACGGTGACATCCAATGGTATAATGTATTTTTGAGGGTAAATTTTTGTTAGTTATTTAGTTAGTAGGACAAAAAGATATGCATTTAGCCCAACTCCACTGTAATATACAGTTTTCTACTAATTTTCCAAATCAAATCTGCCATCTGTGTATAGCACTGCTGGAAATACCATCTGTAGGTAACATTCATTTACACTAATGCTCTGGAAAAAAAAAGTTCTGTCTCCCAGAGGGTGGGGGTGTGTGTGTGTATGTATGCGTGTGTGTGTGTTTGGAGGGAGGGCACACTAGCTAAAAGCACTGAGAGTGTAGCTGAGCGTCCTTTTAAGGGGGCTAAGGCTGGACCTCCTCAGCTAGAGCCACTCACATCACTGCTAGAGAGGGAGACGTCTGACAGCACTAAAGCAACAGCAAGGCAAAGCTCATTTTCTTCATTCACTTAAAAAACAAACAGTGGGGTATTTATCAAAAGGCATCACATTTTCAGTAACATTGCAGATATTAATGCCGAAATTATTTTCTTAAGCCGGAGACTGTATATTTTCACATTTTCCACCAGTCAGAAAAATTTCATCAGTTATTTCTCAACAGAGCTTTAAATATGCTTATTTCAACTGGTCTATGACCACACAACTGTGGTCAGTTCACCCAAAATATGATTAAAATCCATTTCTCACTCACCTCTAATGGTGTTGGTGTGGAGAACCAGTTTCATTTACCTACATTCAGAGGTAAGTCTCTGAAAAATTACATAAAAGAGGCAATAGCAACATTTCCTTATTAGTGTTCCTGTTGCTTCAGTTTTCCAAGGGACAATTTTTATTTCTTGGATTAATTGTTTCCAAAACTATCTGCAAGGACAGACCTACCAATCTGTGGGAAATGCTTATGTTTAGCCTGGTAAAATACTGTATGACTAAGCCTATGAAAACAACTGATTAAACTGCTTAAATAAAATTTATAGTCTTTTACACTATAAGGTGCCCACTGTGAGTCCATATCTTGGGCCGAATTTTGAACAAACCAAATGAAAGGGCTCTTTACATTTTGTTAATTTGTGGCCTTTTTGTTTATGCCTACATAAATAGATATTGGTGAATATATATTTTTTACTCTCTCAAATGTCAATATATGAAGCAGCCTTAAAAAAGTCCATTATTGGTCTGGCTATGAGTCAAAAGCAAATATGTTTGAGAAGTGCATTAGAGTTAAGTGGAAAACCTTTTTTTGCAACTGATCTGCTCCTTTAAAAAGGGAAAATTTTAAAAGTAAACATTGACATATGAGTTACAACAAAGAGAGCATCACAGCTTTAAGATTTGAAAAAAGACATGCTACTGGTTGTGATCACTTATTTTTCCTATTACGATTAAATCCAGCACCCTTTCAGGCTAGAGTGAAGCTCTATGGGGAAACAACTGATGGGATTTTGGACATAAACGGTCAGTATGGTGGAGGTTGATGGAAATCCATGGTCCAGTAAAAATAAAACAATAAAAAATTCTGGACCTTTGCATTGATGGGACATCTGTCAGGAAGGAGTGGAGAGAAAAGGCCAGATGTACAGGTAAACAGGCTGGCAACACATGCACACACACTCTCACAAATATTGGTCCCCATTGTAGTGCCCTTAAGGGTATAATAGTTTGTTTAGCACTTAGAAGTATGGGTCCGTCTACAGACAGATAACTGCAAGCTGGTGTAAGGCTGGTAATCATCAGTGGAGCACTTGGGCACCCAGAGTTCTATCTGTATATACTGACACACACACACACATTCATACATGAAGCCATACCTTAAGATGAACACATAAAAGGAGGCTTAGATGCCTCTGTACATCTAGCATCTTCCTCTTTTCACCCCTATCCAAGTCCCTTGTTGTTTTAAAGTAATAGTGTGGAGTGGTTTCTTCAGAATAAATGGCTCACTCCGTAAGAAACGCATATACAAAGGGCTACATAAACATACACTTTTGCATATAAATTATTGGCATTTTAATAGTCAGTACTAAGCTGGAAAAAGAAAGAATATATTGAAAACAAGACATGTGAAGCCTGTTGTGTGTGTAACAATATACCCACTGGTTGAACACATTCCACTGTTTGTAATCTCTCTCCAACAAGCACTTCAAAACAGGAGTTCTCTTAGGGTCCACTTTCATTTCTTTGCAGAGAAAAAAAAACGAGAAGCCTTCAATTAAACTAAAATGTACAATCTGCTGTATTACTTCACTGTACAAGTGTCAAATTTCGGACATTTTTCCATCTACGATCCACCGAGTGATGTTGATGGATGTGGGTTAAATCAAGTTTTACACAGACGTGTGTGGTCCAGATACTGTCATGTATATAGCCCTGGAGAACATGGTTTTGATCTGTGATGAGTCTCATGGCATTCAGAGCTACACTGGTATACAATACAAAAAGCAAAAATCTCCTCCGATTCCAAACTGAAAAAAAAAGGCGAGCAAAAGACAAGAGTAGAGGAGAGATCATTTGTCATCCTTACAGGATGGTTGAGGTTATTTTTCTTCTTCTTTTTTTTTCCGTGTCCTCTTTCTCTTGGAGAAATGCAAAAGTCTGCTCTGTGGGGTGAAGCTGCATCCAGTCTGGAGTTGCATCTTGGTGGTTTGTGTGAATGTCAATGAGGTTTGATAGCTTCTATACTTTTTTTTTTTCCACAGCTAAATGTGTGTGTATGTCTGTGTGTGTACTGGCAGCTGCAGTGACTATAAAGCCAACTGACTCGCCGGTGATGCTTGAATTTACTGTGCATTACTAATTAACTGTGTGCAACTGAAGCACCACTTTTGGGCTTAGTATGTGTCCTCTCCAGGCTAAAGCCCACGTCTTTTTTTCTCCCTCTTCCCTCATAAAATCAGCCAAGACAGGGGCGGGTGGGGCCCATGCTCTGAGCCAATAGAAAAGCTTGTACCACCTCCTGGGTCTGCTGGGGTGTAGTGTTGACGTCCTCCAGGGCGTCTGCCACGGCAAACTGCCGGTCCCTCAGCCGGTTCCAGTTGGAAAGTACGTTGTGGTATTCAAACACCTTCTCGTAGTTTCCCACGGAGTTGTAGAGTTTTATCAGGCCTCGGTAGTCGTATTCCAGCCCACTGTAACCCTCTCCAAACAGCTTCTTACCTGTGAGGAGGGAGGAAACAAAACAAACCACATTATAGAGCTGCAGTGATTAGTCGAGTAACTCAAAACTATTAGTCAACTATTCTGATATTCAAACTTTCATGACTAGCAAGGTTTGCTTAACTTATAACCTACCAGGTATTTCTGTTTTCCTAATGTAAATTTGCCTTGCTCATGTTAACATCCTCCTGTGTCCCATGTGCCTAAGTGCCTTTGCCTCGTAAGCATCACAAACATATGTCTAACATCCAAAGACCAAAATGTTTTTTTTTGTTTTGTTTTGTTTCGTTTAACTTAAAACAAGTTTGTAGTAATTGTATCGTATTGCAGAGGGTTATAAGATATTCTAAGATATTTTTTTGCCTGTAGCTACCCTTTTCCTCAACAATCCACATGTACTCAGTTGAAATACTGAGATTTTTGGTTAGACAGTGATTGTATTAGGATGGGTGGGGGGTATTCCGTTTAATTAAGCCAACATCTGTGTTTTCTTGTCAGTTAAGTATGAATATGCTTCTGGGTTTTGGACTGTTGGATTAGTTGGACTCTAAACATTTTTTAGACTTTTTACAACATTTTGTAATATTTATGAGATCAAGCAACTAATAAGCAAAGAAGTTTACAGGCTGATAATTAATAAGTAGAGTAATTGTTTGCCACCCTACATCATTCCATTTTAATTACAAGCTTGTTAAGCTCCTAATGGCTTACTCAGCCCCACCATATCCCTTAAACTTTGGACAAACATAAAGCATTAGAGGCTAATGTCAACAAGAAATATATCAATACCAGTCTGACAGCTTTGGCTCAGAACTTGGTCATTTTTGCAGCAGAACTCCCAGGAGCAGAAAAGAAAAACATTTTTCGGAAGTCCACGAGGCACAGGAGTGACCACAGGCCTGCTCTACAAAGCAAGATAAGAGGGCAACTCAGCTATCCATGAGCTTAACCCTTGCTTTGTGGTAGGCTTTCAACCAGGGTCATTCATCACGGTAACATATGCTGAATGGCTATGGTTTAGTTACTAGCCTGTCTATTAAGCTGCTCACTGGAATAACCAAGTTATCAGTTCTACAGTACATGATCCTAGCATGGACAAAAGTAAGATCTGTTTAAATACAAGAGCAAGTTGTACAGTGACCCATTGATCCCAGCCCAGGGTCTGACCGATAGCGATGGAGCGCAGGTAGAGCCTCTCCGCGTCTTCATACTGATTCATGTCGTAGTTGTAGAGGGAAGCCAGGTGACCCACAGACAGAGCCACCTCGTAGTCCTCGTGGCCCAGAAGCTGCTCCTTGATCTGGATGGCTTTGATGTGCATCTCTTCTGCCTCCTGGTCACAGACACAAACAAACAGACATGTACAGATATACATCAGACAAAGGCATAAATATTGACACAAACATTTGATTTTGTTTCTTGTGCCGTTTCAGTGTGCAACACATTTGATTCCTTCTTCACATCCGTAGCTTAAAGCAATATCCATATGGAATTTGAAAAGGTTTTGATTGCTTAACTTGTTCCTCCTCTTCATGACAGCCATTAAAAGATCCTTCTTGAAGCCATTTGAATGTAAGGGATGGGGAACAAAATTCAGTCCTGGAAAACTGATTCCACGGTTTCTTTGAAGCTCTTCCTGTGTTCTTTCCTATACAAAATCACTGTTTTATGGTTTATATTTTCTTGTGATATCACACGACAATCGTGGGATTAGATCGCAAATTCATCTTGCCAATGCGTTTCATTCGGCAGCTGGAGGCTCTGACTATTCAGTGTCCTGTGAGGAGCTACTGGCAGCAACGACACGGACAAAAACAACAATGGTGGCTTCTAAAGAGGTTAGCGTAGCTGCTGCAGTAGCGTCTGTAATATCAGAACTGGAGAGTATTTCTTAATTTAAAGAGGAGCAGACAACAACACTGGAGGCTTTTGCTCTTCTACCGACTGGTTTCAGCACAGACGGTGTGTGATGGTGATAGACCGACGGTTAATCCAATCACCAGTATCCAACGCAGGCTTTTCAGATAGTTCTGTGTAACAAATAATCTGTCAGCATTTAGATTACTCCACTGTAGCTCAACAGGGTAAAGCCCTTTACATACTCTACAAGAAGAGAGAAATTTGTTCTTGTTCTTGAGGTGGCAAGAACAAGAAAAAAGTTGTTTCTGGCCAGGACATTTCATACTTCACAAGAAACTCACTGCAGAACTCCTGGGAAGTCTTCACAGGGTCCTCCCACTGCAGCACACGTCTCATTCTGATTCAAATTTCTGACCAATCACACAATAGTTCTCGGACACCACACAAGAACAAAGTTCTGCCCAGATGATTTGTCAAGAAGGGCGAAATTTGTTCCCTCTCCCAGGGCTTCAAGTCAAAATGACATCATTCTGTTCTTGCAGCCCTGGGAGAGAGAACACATTTCTGTTCTTGCAGAGTATGCATTAGCCTTAACATACAGAAGGAATTTTACACTACACACTGTAACTTTGTTGCCTTGGAATCAGATGCATCTACGAGCTCCTGTTTTATTTGCTCTGGCACACACGTTTGGTCCCCCTCCACTGTGGAGAGGACAGGTTCCCAGCAGCCTTGAAGAAATCACGTCAGTATAGAACAAACTTTTACTTTTCCGTCATTTTGCATCCCACATTGATTACCCATGAATAAACCCTCTTTAGAAGGCTTCAGACTAACTTGCATTTTTGATTTTATCTTCCGATGACAAGCTAGTAACTTTGGAAGATATCAACTTGATCTGTCTGAACCCTGACTGATGAGACCTCAAATTAACTTTAACATTTATTTTCACACAAATCAAGGAAGGTGGATTTTTGTCAGTCATCACTGTTACTGAAATCATCAGGAAGGATCTTTTGATGGCCAAATGGACTGGATAAATCATTACAGCAAGCATTCCGTCACACATAGAGGCACCTGACTGTTTATTTACAATTTAAAACTTGTTGTGAACCTATCCTTCGACCAGAGGTCAGTTATTAGCCTGATACATAAATATGTACAATGTGTGTTAACAGTGTTTATTTGGCCATTAAGTTGTCTGTTAAACTGCTCTACATTGATGAACACATTTTCTTGTTTCCTTGTTTTAATTAAGTCTCACTGAGTAAATCCTTTGTTGTATTGTGAAAGGAGCTCAGGACGTGGGATAAGAATATCCTTCACTTTTCATATCACCTTTTGTTTGTGGAACAGAGTTGCATTGAAATAATGTCAATCCAATCACTCTTTTTTCAGCAGCAGGGGTAAAGGGTTATTTATCCCCTGGATGGGATGGTGTGTAAATATCAACAAGCAATTTAGAAAGTTTTAAAAAATGACACTGGACTGCAAAACAAGCTTTAAAGTGTACAGTGTTTCCCACTGGATTTTCTGTGACTATGATGGGGGGACCCGAACAAAGTAGGGGGGTCCAGTTGCATGCTCCCACCGGAGAAATTTTTTGCCCTAAAAGCCTAAATTTGGTGCCTCAAACAGATTCTAATGCCACTATTCCATCTTAATCATTACATATTTGAATTCATTATTGTAAAGCAGAAAAGGGGTTATTCTGTTTAATTTAAGGCATCATATTGTGGCAGTCTTGTAAATTCTGAGATGGACTCTGCTAACACATCCATGTGCTCTTATTTTGAAAGCTACATGTGTTTGCTTTTATTTTGAATGCCGGTCTCACACATTCTTACCTTAACACTTAGTAAATATATGCACAGCGCCGCTACTAAATGAGTGTAGCGGAAACACTGACATCTCTGGGTGCCAATAGTTTCTGTACCTTCTGTCTTTCCAGATAGAAGTCCTAGCCCAGCCCACATTCTTTGTTTAGCCTATTGTTTCTTGGAACCCTAGAAACCGGATTTTTATGTATTTTATGTGTTTTTATGTATGTGAAATTGTGGCATTAACATAGACGGCCAATATACAGTTACTGTTTGAGCTGTGCGATAAGTTTTGGTCAGGTCACCTTGAACTTCCTCATCGACTGGTAGAGTCGTCCTAAGTTGCCGTAGTGTTTGGCCGTCTGGACGTTGAACTCTCCGAACGCCTTCTTGGCCAGCTGAAGCGAGGAGAGGTGAAGATCGTGAGCCTCTTGGAGAAGGCGCTCTTCTGTCTCCTTGTTGTGGCAGTCAATGGCTATTTCCTCCAGAATAAGAGCTGTGGGAAAATAAAGGATTATGAAGAACATATTTCTGCAGTGCCATGTCACATTTTGGTAATACAATTGTCCATAGAGACCTTCCATTATCTTTGTTTAGATAGTAAGAACGCCTGCCTGATACCATTACCCACTGTACCATTCACACAGTGGGCAGAAGCCCAGCATATTGCCTTACCTTTGACTCTCTTGGAGGAGGCCAGCAGCAGATGGTCCTCAGGCAGAATGTGAGTTATGATGTCTATGGCACGTTCTGCATGGAATCTGAAGGGACAAACACAACAGATGACCACAAACATGTCTTGCAACTATGACTTGGCTGGAAATTGTTTTCTTTTCAGGAAAAACACATTCCAAGAAAGTGAAGTGTTTCCCCTGAGGAAAGTTGTTTTGAAGCTCAGATCATCTCAAAACATTACCCTATTCTGAATTAAGGTCTTTGTAAATAGGAAAGCCTATCACTGGATCAGTAACAAAAGACAGAGAAATACTGTTATCCTTGCCATCATCTATCACTGTGTCAAAAACAACCAATGCTATTTAATATATGAAATGTCCAAAGCATGCAGCAATGTAACAGAAAAGCCTGTTAGAATTATGGTCCTGTGCTAAATCTACAAGAAGGCTCATGTCTAATGTAATTAGTTGGCTGGTTTAGAAACAGTCCCAAGTTTGTACGATTTATTGTACTCACAGAGCGTTGTCAAATTTCCCAGAGCTATACTGGTGCACATATGAGGAATAGGCCAGGTCTTCATGGGCTGTGGCAACATGGATGTTCTTCCCCCCGAACACAGACTGTCGGATGTCCAGCGCCGTCTGACATTTGTTAAGAAAGAAAATACTTTTAATTATATGAAGATACAGTAATGCTCAACATTGGATCATGCATTTGGTTGCATGTGGTCACTTGTTAAACCCAAACACCAACAATCACTAATGCAAGATGAATAAATCCCAGTTTTTGTTAGCCTCATTGCCATCACCACCTTCCCGATATATTAACTGTGACGGAGCGGACACTGGGAGGGAGAGTTTGAACTTATCGTCCCATTTATTGTTTCCTTTTCTAGTTTTCAGTGATGTTGACAGACAGGTACTGAATGTGTCCCTGATGCATTAAAATCTGAAAGGAAAAAAGAACTAGTTTGTATCAACAAATCTGTGTGGAAATCAGCACAAGGAGGACTAATTATCTGTTAGTTTTTAGCAGCAGGTAGGTAGCAAAGTCATGGTGTGTTTGGCTAGGGAGGCTCCGTAGTTTTGGAGTGTGGTGTGATTTCTCCAGGCACACCGTGAGTGTTTCAGAAGAGAGTTTATCTGGCTGAATTTAATGATGAATTCATGAATTAATGATGGTCATTTCTGCTTGATATTTGTGCTAATAGAGCTAATAGTTAATGCAGCTAAACACGCAGCAGGAGCATGCCCACATGCATCTCTACTTTGGTCATGTTTACCTCCATATATATATATATATAAAATACAACTACCTACAGCTGTTGTCTCCATATAGCCCATCTACTCTGATTACACCATGATAATGTAGGCTCCATCCTGTCGCTGGAAACCCACCCACATGCCCCCAGACATGCCTGGTGGAGATCTGCACTCTATTGACTTCACCTTTGTAATTTGTTTGTCTGTTAGTTAGCAGGTTTACGGAAAACTAGAGGCCGGATTTAAATGAAATTCAGTGGAATGCTGTTGCATAGACAACATATTCCTTTTAGATTGAGAATTTCAATTTAGATTAAAATCAAAGGGCTGAGCACATTAAATTCCACTTTGGTTAAAATTGCAAAATAGGATATGGATTCCAAAAGTTTTTCATGAAAATGAGGGCAGAGAAAACATGTACACACTTCTGTTAAGGAGCATTCAACTTACCTGGTAAATAGCAACTGATTGGCATATGTTGTCTACATTTAATAGGTAAAATCCATAATCTAGCAGCGTGTCGGAGTACTTGGGATGTTTATGTCCAAAATGTTCCCTGTAAGATGGAAAACACTGAATCAGAATTTATGATAACAAAAGGAAGGAGAATAATGTTGAGTCTTTATAAAACACAGCAGGTTACCTTGCTAGAAACACTGCATGTTTGATCAGCTGCTCTGCTTTCCTGAACTCTCTCTTCACCACACAGGCCTGCAGCAGAGAGACAGAATCATTTCTGATCAAGGGTGTCCTTACAAAATATTGCTGTTCTGTACATATATTCTGCAGAAACACTATATCCCAAAACATAACTCAATAACATATTTTGAAATAAACAAATAAAATTCACCTTTGAGGCTTGCCGGAGGACATCAACCACTACTTTGACAGGCAACCCTGGAGTAATTTCCTTCATAGCCTCTATACACCACCGGTATGCCTAGAAAATGCAGGAATAAAAAAAGAATGGGTTCCACATATAATCTATGTCTGTCTGAATTCTCAACAACTCCTAATTTTCTCACTGGTGCTCAGACATACATACCTCATCATAGTGGCTTTTGGCGAAGAGCAAGGCACAAAGCTCGCCGTACAGCGCTGCCTTGTTGGCCTGGTGGCCATGTTTGGCTAATTTGTCCATGTAAGACTGAGCGAGCTTGAAGGTCTCCTCTCCCAGGTGATACTTACAGTTACCATTGCGGACATGAAGCAGCCTGTACAGACAACATAGGAAAACTTGATATTATTCTCAGGGGCGTGCATCCAATGTGTTTAGTATATGTAGACATAAATACAGATCAAATATTTTATAAGGGGGCATCATTCAGTCACAAAACAAGGTAGCAAATCAAAGTGCAATCACCATGTTTTCCTCATATTCAATGAGGAGGCCAGCCTGCATAAGTAAACTTAATTGTACACAAAAGGGTCAACAAATTCTTGGTACATATAACCAGATTTTGAGTCTGACCTGACACAGCATTCCACAGCCCGGAAGCAGTGGAGGACCTCACTGTGGAGCGTGCACAGCTGCAGGCACGACAGAAACACTTTCTCTGCATCTCCATACCAGCCAGCATCAGACAAAAAGCCACCTAGAATAAAAACACATCACATTAATTCAATCGTCTCAAATCCTAGGGGAGACAGATTCCACATCAACTGTGTTTACTGCGGGTTAAAATATCTTTCTAAATTTAAAAATATTATCTAAATACTCTATTTAAAAACAAACCTCATGGTATCCTATCTTAAAGGTGTTTGTTTAAGGGAGAAAGACTCATCTCTAAAGTGCTAGCACCAAATAAAGATTGAGTGTCTCATTAAATGATAATATAGTGCTAAAAGATTTGGCACTGGCTCCTCTTTTAAAGACAGTGGTCTCATTATTTCAAAAACAGTGACTGCCATGGCTTGCTAACTAGCCATGTTAAATAAATAAAACAAATATAACATATTATATAACATCCAAGAGTAAAAGTCCTCTCTAGAACCTGCATGGAAGTCCTGCGGCTTGTGAATATTTTTAATATTGTATGCAACTATATGTGGAGGCAATGTTTTAAAGGTAATATCGTGGTGGGAAAAATGTGTCTATTCTACCGATAAGTGCATCCATAGTAGTAATAATGTGGTATCATTAGATAGAATTAATTGTGTTTTAAATCATCAAAATGACTATAAACTATTGACAATGCTTCAGTCCATCTCTGATCCTTTTCTGATAAACTAAACGTATGTGGGAGGAATGAATGGCTCCCAATTATTCCCTTGTTGTTTGTGATAGTTTGTGAGATATAGAAACAGACTGAGTGACTGTGTGAAAGCTTTTGTCCCTTGCCCCCCCATTTACCCAGCACAAAGCCGAATTGGATAGCTTTTTCTTTGACATGGGCGTCAGACTCTGCGATGTAGGAGCAGCGGCGGCTGAAGGAGTTTGCCAGAACTGAGGCCACTTTCACACCGTGGTCCATTAACGCCTGAAAGCAGTGGTGCAGGAGGTGTCTGCAGGGGGTAGGACAAAGAAATTGACTATTTCAGTGGAAGGCATTATATGAGGAAATTATAAATATATTGTTTTTTATTAGTAAAGGCTTAAATGTAGCAATAACATCAGTAGACATCCAAAATATCTGGCTAATCACTAAAAACAATGCTGATGACTACTGCTATTGTGTTCTCATTAAGCTCATCAATAAAGGCTGAAAGCAACAACACACAGATAACACTGTAGAAAGGAAGGTGATATATGATCAGGAGTGTACCTTAACGTAAAAAGTATTTTGTTTTGCACAGGGTATTACATTCATGCTTTCCATATGCCCGTACTGAATTGGGTAAAAGGGCTTTTGTCCACTCTGCACCTTTTGCATGGAACAAGTTACAGAGAGACTGGAAACTAACGCTTTCAAATGTAGAGTCAGAGTACTTGAGGATGACTCTAAGACATGTATACTTTTTTTCTAAAGGGAAGTTTGAATGGCAGAGTATGACATGAACTTTAAAATGGCTCTGTTAAAACTGATGAAACTAACTCAACAGGGCCAACCAGGAGGAGGGGCATAAAACACACACAAAAAACAGCAAATTCAGGTGAAAACAGTAAATAACATCCAAAATAACTCCAATGTGTAGCAATGTATTATGCCATACAACTAATATTTTTAGTCATCAGCTGATTTTCTTATTGATATATAGACCACAATCTTAAATGTCTTGTTTTATCCAACCTAAAGTCCATTCAGCTTGTTACCATATAAGAAGTGGAAACACATTGAATCCTGTCAATTAAAACATGTTCACTAAAACACTATTTAAACCATGATTGAAATAGTTGTTACGTGTTGGACTGGCAAGGTAATGAGGTAAGAGACCTGATAACTAAATGTGTCAGGAACCAGTTTCCACAACCATTTTGTAAAACTGTTGATGAGGTTTCAGGAAGAGCTTAGTCCCATTATATACTTACCTTTTGTCTGAAGCCCGCAATACTTTAGCAAACACCTCCAGCTCACAGAACTCTCCTCCCAGCTGGCAGAGCCGGCCCTGCTGATAAAGCTGAGAGACACACACACAGATAGAATATAACATGAGCATGGAGACAGCTGCTGACAATAATATGGTTAACTTTTTCCATTTAGCATACAATGATGAGACTATAGATAAAAACTCATCTGATTGCTAACGTTAACAGAAAGCCTCAGCTGAGATGTACAGAATGCCCTTATGGTTGTTTTTAAATTGATGTTTAGAAAATGCTGCTGTCTGCTGCTTGTTTTATGTGTTGCTGATGTCTAGCCTGTCATCAAAATGCGCTGAGCTGGAAGTTGTTATATTCAGTGGCTTTCTGTGTTGGGGTCTATAGGGGACACTACCAGTTGCAGCCGTCTCTCTCTCGCTGCAGTTATTGGGTGAAATCTCACTTAATGTACTAAGGGTAAATCCAAACATACTCAATCTCAGTTGAATCACCACAGTGGCAGAAAATGGCATTATGAAACAAATGATCATTCCATTCAGGGGTATATGGGGTGCAGAATGTAGTTTCTCACAATAAACCATGATCTATTTTGACATATCAGCCTGTTTAAGTCATTTGAAAATAATAACGGTAATGAATGAATCACCATGGTAAACTAACTTGCAGTATGAAAATCTGAGGGAACATTGTAGCCTCACAAAGGCTAAATAATAATAGCATAATAGGATAATAATGCAAGTACGTCATGAAGGCAATGAACTTTAAATTCTTAAGAATATTCAGACACTGGAAATTTGAATGTCAAAAAAAAAAAAAAGAAAATATCCTAAATAAATAAAATAAAACCTTACAACCAAAACAATAAATATGCACTCTCTTACTTAAACAAATATGAAGGATTTGGACAGTGGTATAAAGAGTCATTTTTCAAACTTATCAAAATAGGTGGTTCTCTTTTAATCTAACTAGATCACCATGGCAACTCATGCTGAGAAGCCAGCCTAGTCGGGAATGGAGTGTGATGCTGAGCAAAGGGGTCGTGAAAATATGCATCTCTCAAGTCTATTGATACAAACCAGTCCCCCTGTGCTACAATCAGCCACACATAGCATGTGGAAGGACAGAACCTTGAGGAACCGGTTCTGCCCTCTCAAGTCCAGAATAGGGCAAAACCCGCCATCCTTCTTTGCTACTAGAAAGCATGTCGAATAGAACCCATCAAGCTGTGCTTGAGTTTCCACAGCCTTGATGGCGCAATACCCAAGAAGGCTGGTCACCTCTTGTTTCAGGACCAGGGATTTTGCAGAATCTTTGATCACAGTAAGTTTGATCCTGCTGAAGGTTGGGGGCCGGCTTCGGAATTGGAGTGTGTATTGCTTGGAAAGCGTGGACACCATCCAAGAGTTTGAGGTTTGCTCTTCCCAGTAGCTCAGGTGCTGCTGTGAAAATCGCAGCCAGCCCCTGAGGTTCAGGTTCAGACCAAGTTGCAAACTTTACGTGCCTTCTTCCGCCAGACCCGGAGGCACAGAGTTTGATGCCACAAGGAGTTAAACCTGAAGGGAGCAGCTCTGGACATCCCTTCACTACAGCTTACCTAGCAAGCCTCAGTGCACGAGGCATAAAATGCATCCCTTCCCTCCCTTCCCAAAGACATGCTGGGCATTGGTCGTGGCCATCGTCCACTTGGAGGGGGGCCATACAGGAGACACAGTGATGGCGAGTCAACAAACTGTTAAACACACGCTAACAAGACACAAAACAACAGCGAGTACACTGTGTTTACAAGAGCAATGGGATGCTCACAATTGCCGTACAATAAGAATATAAACAACAAGCTGAATGGTGAAAACATACGCAATCATGCTACAGGTACAAATCGCACACTTACTGTAAACGCTAGGCAGTAGGATAAAAGCACCAATCTTTACATGGAAAGATTGCGCCCTCTGATTTAAAATAACTGCACAAAAATACATATTATCCTCAACGTTATCTCCGCTGTGTATGTGTGTGTGTGGGTACTACCTAAGCAAGGTGAAACTCAGCACAGAGAACAGACAGGAGGACAGAAGCAGTGCTACCAAAAATGAGTTCTTCTGGCTGAGTTGCTTTGTCCAGGTGTTATAACAATTGGTCAAACCCTGCTGTTTGTCTGGCACCAGGTTGGCTATTGTGTTGGTGTCATTATTAAAATGAACAAGACCATGTGAAAAAACAATGAGGGCGACAGGTGACAGGAGCAAACTGCAGCTCTATCTCTTTCATTAAATGTCCCTTCACTTTTCCTGTCATTGACCTTCTTTCCTTAGCTGGCTCAAATGGGAGAAATTAAATTAGACCCAAAAGTTCTATTTACAACCACGAAGAGGGCTGAGAGAAACTGACGCGTTACATCTGTCATCTGCCTATCCCTCCATGTGTCAGTACTAGGGACAGCTCCACACACAAAGACACTCCTTAGGCTCGTCCATTTCCTGCTTCCTACACATCAACTTACAAAATGTATGTAAAGGTACAAAATGTTCAAACTTCACCTGCTTAACCTGTGGTTATCGTGTTATGGCTGCTTTGTGTATATGGTGATGGTCAATTGCTGGGATGTGGGTCGACCCATGGGTAGGACAGGTTCAAGTAGGGCCGCGCGATATATATCGATATAAAAAATATATCATAATATTTTTAAATGTGGTATGGAATTAGACCATATTGCATATATCGATATAGTTTAAAAAAATGTCTTTGTTTATATACAAATGCTGCCCTTACTAGGGTTTGTCATATTTAGTTGTTATGTAATGTTTTTTATTCTTTTCTCATATAAATATATTTATTTCAGAAAAAGATTGGCCTTTTTTTATTTCATAGGCTTTTTATATTTCAGATATTTTCTATATGGAGCTTTTGTTTTTTTTTAAAAAAAAAAAGGTACTCCTGTTGTTATAAAGTATTTATGTTCACTTAAATAAACAGTTTCAATAAAACGACTTGTGACATGTCATATTTGACTTTGACTGAATATTTGCTGTCACTTTGTGATAAAAATATCGGGATATATAGCGTATATTGATCTTCAGCCTAAATATATCTGGATATGACTTTTGGTCCATATCGCCTAGCTCTAGGTTCAAGCATATTAGAAAATATCCCAGCTTTGGGATGACCTGCAGCATTCCAAATATATTATTAATTACTATAGAAACATGGTGTACAATCATCACTCTTACTTACTCATTTTTTCCCATCTCAAACAAACAAACAAACACCACCACACAGCACTAAATATTACTTCTCTCAACTGTTGTCTTGTGCCCTCATTGGCTGTAGCACTCCGACAGATTTCCTGAGGGATCCAGATATTTAGCATGCTAGATATCTGTAACGTGACAACGCCGCTTAGGCAAGCCTCTTGTGTCTTTGAACAGTTATACATAGAGATTAGCACTCACTGGAGAGAGTACCAAGCAAACACCAATCTGCCCCTGATCTAGTTATTTTGTTGGGGAGCTCCAAAGACTGCTGACGAGGAATAAATCAGGCCTAAAATGTAGTGCCAACTTACTATCAGCAATAGGACCCTGTATCTTGGCCAAGACTTTTTTTGTTGTTGTTATTTTTTTATAGAAACATAGAGCTTAAACACAGAGGGATATGACGATCAGTCAGCTATAGGCAAGATGCGATCAATCAGATTCAACAATGTAAAGCCTTTGTCAAAGACGCCCCTACAGATTACATGAAATATATGCTCGTTTGGTCAAAGCCACAAATGGAGTCAAGTCACAATGGCTCTCAGGCAGCTAAATTATCAAGACAGTTGGTGGCAACTGTGGAAAAAACCTTTTTCGAATGGTGAATTTACAACGAACTAAAGCGTTTTGAGGACTATGTACAAGGAGGTATTGATTTGGCATAATTGCATAGCATATTGAGATTCTACTGCAGAGAACCTGAGCACAACTTCTCATACACTGAGAAGTTTAGATATTTAAGGATGTCAAATTATTATTTTAGCACCTTATGTTTAGCAGAAAGGACAAGTTAGCTACAACTTGCATATTCACTTTAAGTCATAAAATTCTTGTTACAAGTAACATTTGTCGAACTTCATCCACTTTTTTTTTTTATAAATGAAGGACACTCCTAAAGAAATGAATGAAACTTGGAAAAAAACCCTTATTACATTTTTTGCCTTGAGGCTCAGGCCATTTCACAATGTAACAAACGTGATAAGCCGACAAAACCATCTGCCTCATATCTTCAAGTGGTGGCAGGTTTCGTGGGAGCACACTAAGGTGCATTGCAATTCTGTGCAGTGCACACAAGGCCATGGTTAGTTTGCATACTTTTTCAGATGTGTATAAAAGGTTGCAACTTGCAGTGACTATAAAACCGATGTCCTTACGGTACCAATAATGCGCTGAGTCTGGGGCTTGGTAAGTGTTGTTACAAGTGACGCAAGTAGTGGATTGCTCCCATCATCTAAATTAAAAGTTGGATTTATGTTGAAAGGTAATAATGCAATCAAATGCAGAGTCCTGCATTCCCTCTGCAGCTCTCTTCAGCCTAAAATACACAGGTGTGTGTATTTTAGACAGGTGTGTATAAAAATATAATTAATAACAGAATGCCTGAGACCGTATTCTGTGTTGCTTTCAAATATGCATTCTGCTGTATTTACGAGGTGCACCTGGATGCACCATGCCCCATCATTGTCCCTGTTGTGTGGTCTTCAGCAGCCATGCTCTCACACTGTTTTTGCAGCACAGTACAGAAAAGTTTCATTAGGCTGTGATTATCCTAAAGGTCACAACAGGTGATTCCATACATTGAGGTCTCACTACAATGAAATGGCTACTATGAAGATCATTTTCATGAATCTATCATCATAGGTTCATACAATTAAGCACACTGAATCCTCAAGAGTCTCAGCTCTTTAGTCATACCCAAAGTATGCAATACCAAGACTGATAACTTTCACAGTAAATAGTTCATTGCATTTAGTTCACTGTTGCCATAAATGACAACATTGAGAACAGAAACTCTTCTTCATTTTCCTCCATCATTACTACTTTCACTAGGCCTGCACACAGTATGGCAGAAAAGTACTGTGTTTTCTTATGTTAGGTTTTATCAGCTGTTCGTGAATGCATGTACATAAAATCACAGGAGAATCTCTCCTCTTTTCAGATTTGAGTGTGGAGAGGCGAACGTTTGTGATGCCGCCCTTTAGCTGTCTAAGGGGTGCAATAAGGTTGGCTGTATGTTTAAAATACTAGTTCCAGGCCTGGTTTTTAAAGCTATGTGGCAATACATTGTTGTTGTGTGCTTGTTGTCAATGACACATTGAGGGCTGACTGCTCGAGTACAAGTATGTTTGTCTTGTTAGCCATAAGAAAGGGTACTTTTAAAAGAAAGTGAGTCAAGACAGACAACAACAAACCCACATAAATACTGTTATCGCTAGTTAACATGACAACATTTCCATTTTTTTTTTGCTGTTGATGTCTAAATTCAAAGTTTGTGAACAGTACCACCACGGGACAGTAAAAATAACATTAGTTCATAAGGATAGTTTGATGCCAGTTCTCAAAAACGTGTCCCAACAATAAAATAAGTGTGTTGATGTTGGCTGTATTTAAAAAAATATTAGCTACGGTTTTGATTATGTCTCAAAAGCAGCACTGTTTTGACATCTCGTTTCAATGTGGCACTAAATTAGATGTAGGGACCAAAAACAATTGTTTTCAAAGGTACAACATGTCAATACATTGTTGTTTTGTGTTTGTTGTCTATGACACATTGACATCTGACTGTACATATAATATAATATAATATATTATTCCCGAGCAACTAACTGCTGACTGCTCGAACAAGTATGTTTGTCTTGTTAGCTATAAGAAAGGGTACTTTAAAAAAGTGGGTCATGACAGACAGACGACAACAAACCCATATTGTAAGCGCTAGTTAACATGACAACATTTTTCATAATATGGAGTCTTGATTATGTCTCGAAAGCAGCATTGTTTTGACATCTAATTTCAATGTGACATTAAATTAGATGTAGGGACCAAAAACAATTGTTTTCAAAAGGTACAACGTGTCAATACATCGTTGTTTTGTGCTTGTTGTCTATGACACATTGACGGCTGACTGTATATATAATAAAATATATTAGTCTGTGGCAGAAAATATTTAATTTAATGTCACAATATTACATGTGACATTAAATTAGATGTAGGGACTTATTACAATTGTTTCCCAAGGTAAAACGTACACAGCACAAAACAACGTGTCAATACATCGTTGTTTTGTGCTTGTTGTCTATGACACATTGACAGCTGACTGTATATATAATATAATATATTATTCACTAGCAACTAACTGCTGACTGCTCGAGTACAAGTATGTTTGTCTTGTTAGCTATAAGAAAAGGTACTTTAAAAAAGATTGGGTCAAGACAGACAGACAGACGACAACAAACCCACATAAATACTGTTAGCGCTAGTTAACATGACAACATTATCATAATTCGTTACACGGGTACAAATGTAATTTACTACACGATCAATTCCGTTCATGGCTCCGTTGTCAACAAGGTGCCTTATATAGATAGTAGCTATGCTGTACTGTAGGTGGTGTAAGCTAACAGTTAGTTAGATGCCAGAAAACAGTTTGTATTGAAGAGCTAGCGAAACGTAATCACAATATAAGGTTAGCTAACGTTAGCCGCAGTGTTAGCAGCTGATTACACACACTGGTAGAGTGGTGGCTGTCAGATATACCTGTGTCTCTTGGCTGGTAAATATCATTCACGTACCTTATAATAGACATCGAACTGTATATTTTCTGGAAGCGACCGTATGTCCCTTCTTGACCGGCTATAGTTGTCGACCACTGCTGAGATAGCGGTGTTATACAGTGTTTCTGGGATCCATTCGAGCTCCACAGCAGCCATGTTGTTTTCCCTCTCCAAAAAAAAAAAAAAAAAGAAAAAAAACACAGCTACAGCCCTCCCCAACTCTCCCTACATGCGCTACCTTTTCGCGGATAATGCTATCTGTGAGTCCTCATGTGACATTCGCATGTAAAGTAAGGCTACAAATAATTTCTACAATCGCTACGATCCTAAAAACCGCCGTTTAAATCCCATCTTTCTCCTTCATCTCTCATTATTCGACGTCGACCCCACAGCAGTTCCGTGCCCCCGTCCCCACGCACACATACACTGCCGTTGACGCAATGACGTATTTGTGCAGTCCTTGCAACAAAAAAAAAGAATTAAAAAAATACATTTTTATTGGCTATTCAAAGTAGTTAGAAACTCTATTTGGTTGATCGGATTCGGATGGAAACAAAAGATATAACCAGAAATGTTTTAGACCACAACGACAAATTATATCACAGTCCAAACACTCACATTTTAGGAGATTTAAGTAATTGAATATGATATTATATGATAATATATGATAGATAGATCATAATAACCTATGATCAATCTGCATTTAAATTAAATGAGGGTAAGACCAAAATGATGATACTGATGATATTGATGTACTGGAAAATATATTATACAGATGCAAGTAGTTATTATTTGAATAAAAAGCTTTTACTGTCTTGGGTTTGTATTCGCTCTGCTATTTTGTCCATCAATGGACATTAAATCTTTAAATGCAACATTATTCATATTAAACATGAAACATGTATACTGACTTATAATATACATTGTCGTTGTTTCATTTGATAATAAATAAAACAGAAAAATCTTAAAACATAATACAATACAACAACTGCTTGATTTATCGAATGTGACCTAGACTTTCCTTTTTTTCTTAATTTTTTTCCTAACAAATTTAAGAAAAAAACTTAAGAAGATATTGGTGGATAAGGCTCATTGATTTCTTCTAAAAACCCATCCTCATTTTGACCTGCTTTACCAGCACTGACACTTCTGTGGGCCTCATGTTAAGGGCTTGTATAGTAGGGGTGTGCCATATCTTATCATTCACGATATTACTGGTATATTTTTTATATGTTAAAAAAATGCATATATTGGCAACATTCCTACTTCTTGATGTAGTGACGTCAAATCATTGCATTCAAAACTTACTGAAGTAAAAGTACAAAAGTACCAGCAACAAAATGTACTTAAAGTAACAAAAGTAAAAGTACTACTTATGCAGAATGACCCCAGTTAGATTGTTATACATATTATATATATAATGTTGGCTAATTATTTTTTATGCATTTATGAAAGCAGCATTTTACAGTTGTCAAGGTGGGGCTCATTCAATACTTACAAAATATTAATGTAATAATACATTTACAACATAAAAAAACAATCTGAGTAGTTCCATTCTGCATAACCAGTATTTTTACTTTTGATACTTCAAGTACATTTTGATGCTGATACTTTTGGACTTTTACTTGGGTAAGTTTTGAATGCAGGACTTTTTTTTAGTGGATTAATTTCACAGTATGGTGTAAGTACTTTAACCCTCTGAAATCTTCAGCTATTATGTCCTTTAAAAATCTGTAAAAAAAATCTTTACCATGCCATGTTGGGATCAGTTTTTTCCAGCGCAACCTCACCTATATGTCCTGATAATTAATTTTTAACTTTGACTTACTTGAGAAAAAATTTGAACCCAAAAGAAACAAAGGAAAACATAAAATGTGATCTTGAAAATTATATTTCAAAACACAGAATTTTAAATGTTGCAAATATGAATGGTTGCAAATATTACACATAACAGGTAAAATGAGGATAATCTCTAGTTCTGTATTTTTGTACTAAATATATTTGAAAATATCTCTGGTTTTACTTGGCCGAATATAATAATTAAAAAAATCTGGTATGTAGTTTCAAGCCAGAACTTTAGAGGAGCTGATGGCAAGACTGAATGTTGCTTCATTTTTATGTCGTCACATCATGAAGAAGTCATGTGCTTTCATGGACTCTAGAGGGTTAACTTAAGTAAGGGATCTGAATACTTTTTCCACCACTGGCTAAACTGTTTACAAACATTTTTTTATTATTTTACACACAGCTCTGCTGCTTGGGGTTTGGGATCAACCGCTAGAGGGCAACAGCTGTATTAGCGCTGCCACATCCCCGGTCACGAAGAAGACAGATTGTGACGTCAACGCGTTGGAGCATGCCTACTACGCTCGAACATAAACAAAGGCAGGACGCTGCGTTGCAATAAACTCAACTCTCCTGGTAATTTATATGTTAACAGTGTCGAAAAGTTGGAGCGTGACTTATTTCTGGAGCCATGGAAAACGCATTAGTGATGCGAGTGAGTGTGTTTACTGATCAAGGAGGCAGGAAATACATGGAAGATGTGACCGAGGTCATAGTAGAGCCCGAGCCGGGAGAAGATGAGCCGACCTCGGGTGAGCCAGACGAGAGCACCGGGGGAGACTGTACGGTCAGTTCTCCGGCTGCGGACACGAACCCAGACCGGTCTGGTGACACCGTTGCCCCCCCACAGAGTCCAGATGCAACGTGTACACCTATGCGAACGGACGACCAAAGTATATCCGTGGAAACCTCTTTACCGGCAGGTCAGAGCCCGCCGCCAGATGAACCGAGCAGCACCAATCCTTCCCGCCGCTCTGTGGCATTTTTCGCTGTGTTCGACGGGCACGGGGGTCGTGAGGCTGCGCAGTTTGCACGGGACTATTTGTGGGAGTTCATGAAGAAGCAGCGGGGGTTCTGGTCGGACTGTGACCGGGAGGTCTGCTCTGCTATACGCAAAGGATTTGTTGCCTGCCACCATGCTATGTGGAAAAAACTACGTAAGTTTACACTCACCCTTCCCTAAGTTATGACACATAATGCCAGTGTCATTCAACGGGGGTCGTTTTATGTGTCATGAACATCACACACCAAACCTATCTGTAGTCTGTAGCTTAGCATAACAAGCCCCCCCCCCCTTTTTTTTCCCTTTTCGTCACCCTGTTAAAATAACCACCTAACTCATTTTTACAAGTTTTGCAGGAAACACAAAAAACTTCACCAAAAGTGTAACATATGACATTTATTGATCATTTCACTCAAAAATGATGTAACAAAGGATGGCTATTGGCATAGTAATAACACTTTATTTTGAAGGTGTCTACATAAGAGTCACACAAGCCTGTCAGAAACATGACAGGTATCATGAGCATTAATGTTACTTCAAAGTGTCATTAATGTTCATGACACATCCCATGTCATGTTTATTACATGCTCATGTCACTCTTATGTAAAAACTTTCAAAAGAAAGTGTTACCATAGCATGTTTAAGTCACAAAGGCATGTTCAAAAAATTGCCTAAGTCACATTTTATTTTGACTTAAGCATAATAAATCTGCTTAAGTCACACACTTGACATAGGCCATTATCTTAAAGGGGTAAAATCACATGATCTGATCAACTGAGGATGTAGGCGATGTCACCATAGGTGGCCGGCGTCATGAGGAGATGTTTTAGGCAAAAAACAACAACAATTTTGACAAAAAATTACTATTTTAACAGTGTGACATTTTACTACCTTGCGGCGCAGTGCTAGCTCACATGAAAGCTGAGTTTACTTGGTAAAAGTCATTCTCTTTTGGCTGTGTTGCTATATATATTTCCAAAAAGGCTAACCGAAAACCATTGTTTAGTTTTTGTTTCTACTGCTTTTAATTATTAAATGCATGCCATGGCGATAACTGTTTAGTAACCAAAGGCAACAGCTAATAAAGTTAGCAGGAGTTACCTGATTCACTCCAAACAGAGGCTGAGTAAGCGGACACAGGTTACCAGTTCAGAAATCTCTTTACAAGTTATTGCCACTAACTTATTGGACTCACAGTGTGCATGCTACTGTATGTTTAGTTACAGTTCCAAATTTCCATTGATGAAATGTAACTAGGGGGCATTTACTCAAGTCAAGTACTGTACTTAAGTACAATTTTGAGGTATGCGTACTTTACTTGAGTATTTCCATTTTATGTGACTTAATACTTTTCAGCTCGAGATTAAACATAGACATTTTATGAAATTAAACCACATAACAGTGTGGTTACCAACCTGAGTGGGTCCATTCTGCATAACAAGTACTTTTACTTTTGATACTTTAAGTACATTTTGATGCTGATACTTTTGTACTTTTACTTCAGTAAGTTTTGAATGCAGGACTTTTAGTTGTAGGTATTAGTATTTTTACTTAAGTAAGGGATCTGAATACTTCTTCAACCACTGCCTGTGACCTATTTGATTGTGTGTGTGTCATAGTGTGTGCTATGTCATACAGACAGGGGGTGTGTCTGCTTGGATATATGCCTGGGCATGTCAGCTGTTCTACAGCTGGTCATATGTGGTGTGTACACAGAGTCTGCAAGGCGCCTGTCTTGGTTTGATTGCATTGGAAAGATTGGTCGAGGACAGTGTGCTTCCAATATACCAAGCTAAAGGTCACAGTGTTGTCTTCAGTCTCAATACATCAAATAATCTTTATGGAGATAAGCCATAGCAATTCAAAGTACTTTTTAGCAGCTTTTATCTTCTGCTGATCATTGTGCTGTGCTGTTGAGTGTATTCATGTGTTCCTCAGATGAATATACAATAAGACATTTACAAGTAGAACATGTTATAGCTTAGTGAAAAATAATTGTCTCTTTTTATTTTCACAGCTGAATGGCCAAAGACGCTCACAGGCCTTCCCAGCACATCAGGCACCACAGCCAGCGTAGTGGTCATCCGAGGAAACCGTATGTATGTGGCCCACGTTGGGGACTCTGCAGTGGTTCTGGGGGTGCAAGATGACCCCTCAGTTCCATTCATCAGAGCTGTGGAAGTCACACAAGACCACAAACCTGAACTACCTAGAGAGAGGGAGCGTATTGAAGGTCTGGGAGGGAGGTAAGGCTTATCCCAAAATATAACCTATAGCCTCAACGTTCAACTTTCGTTGTCTCTTTTGCAGCCTGTTCAGCACATCATTACTGAGAGAGAACTTTTCAGTTGAGAATCTTGTCAAAACATAGTTGCCACAGGGATCTACATAAATCAAACTCCTGATCATATGCTGTAGAAGTAAATTAAAGTTATAAGTACACACTGTAGCAGATGGATTCAGATTGAATAGGTGGATACTTCTTGGACTAAGAAAAATGCTACTTTAGTAACCGCTAATTCATGGATACTCAACTTGCTTTGCTGGGGGGGCGCTTTTGCAAAATGACAGAAAGCCAGTGGTAATGGTTAATGGACCTGCACTTTTCTAGTTGCTTTTGCGACCACTCAAATTGCTTTACAATACAGACTCACCCGTTCACACACACATTCATACTGGTGGCAGAGGCTACCCTAAACGGTGCCACCTGCCACCACTGGGATTTCATTCACACACCGATGAACGCAACATCGGGAGCAATTTGGGGTTCAGTATCTTGTTCAAGGATACCTCGACATGTAGGCTGCCATGGTCAGGGATCAAACCACCAACCCTCCGTTTGGTGGGCAACCCGCTCTACCAACCAAGCCACATTTCTATCTTTTAGGTGCAATTTGTAATTGCTCCTAAAACTAGGGAGTAGTAGGCAATATTTTTTACATTACATTACATGTAATTTGGCTGACGCTTTGTTCCAAAGCGACTTACAATAAGTTTATTTCACCTTGAGCAAGTAATGCATTATTTAATATATGCAGCAATGACACTGTTCAAATTGTGCGCAGTGAAATTCTCTATAAACCTTGCAATGTCCTCCGCTGAGAGCAACTTCTAAATAACATTGAAACTTTGCTGTTGTTTAAATTGGCAATTACATGCAGATAAATTGGTCCACTGCAAGATACTGGCAAGGGAGCTCCATGTAGTTGGCAGCATGGAGGCAGGCTGGGTGCCATTCATGTGCATGTACAGTCTGGGCTGCAGAGGCGGAGATCCCCCTCATTTTTTCCATGTCCTCCTCCTGAACTACCAACAGATGAGTGTGGAGCCAACATTACTCACTCTGTATGCCTCATATAACTGTATAATAATTTGTATATCAGCCCCATTACTTGGATCAGCTTCAAAATTGAATGGGTTCTTCCTTGGCCCATGCTACACCACCCTTCCACTAAAATTTTAAGAAACAGGGCATATAGTTTCTCCATTATCCTGCTGACAAACAGACAAACAAACCAAAAGCTGAGGTAAGACACAGCTATGGCAATGACAGGGAGCTTTTATTTTCTTACATGGGCTGTTGTGGAAAAATCAGATGGAATAACTTTAAAACAGGATTATCTCATCACAATTTGAACTAATCTGCTATAACTGTAAATCTTTCTGTAAAAGATCAACTTCATCAAAAGGGTGAGGGGAAAATGCCTCAACATGAACATCGTTACCTTTTTGTGAAGGCTTGTTTTACTGCAGGATTGAGTATTAGTGTACCTATTGTGTTGGCATCTTTGCCTAATCCTTATTGTTGCACCCTACCCTAAATGTATAAAACTAGTTTCTGAAGTTTGTGGAGACTTTGCAGTCAATGTGAAATTCTCTCTCCCATCCTCTCTCTACTAACAGCGTTATCAAGAAGTCTGGAGTGAACCGGGTTGTCTGGAAGAGGCCGAGGCTGAGTCACAACGGCCCAGTTCGTCGGAGCACTGTCATCGATCAGATACCATTCTTGGCAGTGGCCCGAGCTCTAGGTAGGAAAAGTAACCATTACAGTATTTTTAGCAACCTGTTTGCAAGGCATCATGAATTGAATGACTTGAATAATATTGTTTTTGTCTGGCCACATAAAATGAAGAATTATACAATAATAAAGCCTTCGGTTTAGTGAAAGCACTCTAAGCTTTCAGCTCTCCATATAGTTCTCTGGACTGGAAAAAGATGAATTGCTAGAGTTTTGTATTAGTTTTCTTTGCACATTTTTTTTATTCAAGTGAAATGGAGAGAGGGCAGGTCCCCAGCCAGGCATTATGGCGGGTGTTAGTTAAGAACCGTGGTGCTGTCAGATAGAGGTGGGGAAAAATTGATACAGCATAGTATTACGATATTTTGCGTGGCAATATATTTAATATATATTATATATATTTAATATATATTTAGCATTCCGACGGCCGACAGACCGCCAGTATTTTTGTGTATTTTTTATTTATTTCACTTTTAGGAATATACTGGAGATACTGGTATCATATGAAACTAGAAGATAGGTCATGTCAGGATATCATGTCGGGAAGTTGTCGAAATAACGCTGCAATGTGACTCACAGTATCGTAAAATGCTTAAAATCGCAATAATATCGTATTGTGACTCAAGTATTGGATAAAATCATATCGTGGGGCCTCTGGGGATTCACAGCTCTGTTGTAAGCTAAAATTCTCTCCCTGAAACAGGAGATTTGTGGAGTTATGACTTCTACAGTGGGGAGTTTGTAGTTTCTCCAGAGCCAGACACCAGTGTGGTGACCCTTGACCCCAGAAAACACCGCTACATCATCTTGGGCAGCGATGGTCTGTGGAACATGGTGCCACCTCAGGAGGCTATCTCCATGTGTCAGAACAACAACGAGGCAATGGTGAGTAGAGAATTCTTTTACTCTAATTTTGGATCATTTTAGATGTCAGCTTCCTTTCCTACCTGCCTGGGTTTTTGTAGACAAAAGGTAAACATGATCAAAGGCCGATGTGATATTGAAATAATAAACTAGAAAATTTCCTCTGGGGAAATTCTGAAAGGGCCACGGGGGCTACTGCCGGTATGTGTACACTATGATGAGATTCTTCAGAGATTTCAAACTATGCCCTTTAACCTCAAAATGTGTGTGTGTGTGTGCGTGTGCGTGTGTGCGTAGCGAAAATCGCATGTTGGTGGTGTTGGTGGCGCATCTGTGCGTCGTACGCCCAAACTATAACTCTGACAGCTTTACCAGAGGATTGTGAGTGAGAAGACAAATTTTCCTACATTTCTATGTATAAATTATTTCTGTAGAGTGGAATTTGCGGCCTGGAGCGCAGTTTTCAAATTTATTTTTTGACAATTTTTTCTCTCCCTCTACACTCTGGCAATGATGTCACACACTGTGACACGAACATTCTGTGCAATACACACCCATTATACTCTCAGAATTTCTCCAAAAATGATCATGGTCATTGAACAGGGATTGATAAAAAACTATATGACCTATCGAAATGTGGATTAATACACCAATACACAAGACTTGTGTCTACTGTTTAAAGTTTAAATGGAGTCTCTAGGTGAAATTATGCCGGAGAAGTAGACGTTTAAAAATCTCCAATTATTGTTCTTTTTCGCTCATTTTTTGTCGACTGTCCCATTCATTTCAATGCAAAATTTTGGGCAGTTTTTCGTGACTTACGTCGCGAAAAATTCGTATTCTGTAGAGAAAAGTAAAAGCACACCGATCCTGATCAAACCGCACGTTTTGATTTATAATTTGTCCTGCAACTCTTCAAGTTGTAGGACTAGTAGCGGGACGAAATTGTGTCCGGAAGAGGAAGAAGAAAAAATCCACAGTATAACAGTACTGGTCCCTACAGCTATTGCTGTATGGGACCAGTGCTCGGTGCAATTGCCCCAATAATTGGCCCTAATAATGAATGTCTGTCTCATATTAGACCATGTCAGTGTAATAACAGCCTTCCAATCTGCAGGCACCATGTGGGGTATCAAGTGCCCGGCAACTGGTCAACCATGCTCTTCTGAGGTGGCGCCAGCGCATGCTGCGCGCCGACAACACCAGTGCCATCGTAATCGCTTTGCAGGAGCCCGGGAGCTCCCAGGACACGCTGCACCATGAGGAGGTGCTGCTGGACCTTGCCAAGGTGTCCCAGTGTCCTCCCACCTCCCTATCACGTGCTGACACTCCTCTCCTTCAGGTGAGGACAATATGACAACATAAACACACAAAAAACGCACAATCCAACATATTCTTTGTTTTTGTTTTTTATTGTTGTAAAAAAAATGATTCAGAATTTACTTTTTCACCCAAGAATTCCCAAATAATCTTCAGTTTAGCTTTATTGTCCCACTATGTTTGCAGCCACATCTCCCCGTGTCAGTGTGGGTTCTCTCCGGCTTCCTCCCATAGTCCAAAAACATGCAGCTTTAGATTTAACTGGTGACTCTCATTGAATGACAGCGTAAATGGTTGTCTGTCTTTATGTGTCAGCGCCCTGATAGTCTGTAGACCTGTCTGTCTTTTAGTCCTTAATGAAGGTACCCTGGAACACTGGCCCCATAGCAATAACCCCAGCTCCACCTGCAGGGCGTGGTCAGAGCAATCCAGAATGGCTATGGCCTTCTTGAGGACCTTTTGATGGTATATGTCAAGAAGTAAGCTCAATGTAGAAGCAGTGCTTCCCATGAATTAGATTTTTTCAGTTTGCAACTGAAACAAGCAACTCTAATTCAGCCAGCAGAAACCTTGCCAGTGCCACGGCTCTGATCCTGGATCATCTTAACTCCTTGCTGGCTACATCCAGCTCTCCAGCTGGCCACCAGCCTGCTGTGACCCCTGAACTGGTGCTTGCACTGGCTGAATTTGAGTTGCTACAAGGGCTAACTGCAGGTCCATGTCTAGACATGGTGTCCACTCTCCTCTGGCAAAGTCTCCTAGTGGTAGGGAGTGAGGAGGAGGGGCCCCAGGGTGCGCTGCGCTAGATAGTTAATTCTTGTCTTAATTGTGGTCTGATAAACAGAGAGCATGGGGGCAAGGAAGGGCTGACCAATCAATATAGCTCCACAGTGAGATACGAGTTTTCACATTTAAACTGAGTTTCTTCTTTTTTAAGTCAATAAGTGAAGGTTGATTCTGCAAATACATAAATATATAGGAAACACTGTGCATCAGACTGCATTGTGTCCTTCATTGTTCTTCGTCCTACTGGTAAACCTGAAGCTTTTTCCTGTTTAGGTTGACATACATTGTTTTGTGTGGTGTTGTGAATATTGTAGAGTTCAAAGGTGATTTGTCAACATTTCTAAGTACTGTATGTTGTCCTCATAGTTTTTTATATACTTGTTCTCCTGCAGCGGCCTCTAGAGGAGGACTCTCTCTCTGCCATGTGTGAGCTCCTCCCTACCTTGGAGCGACGGGACGGACTATCGGGAAACAACAGTCTGTACCATGTGAACCTGTCTGACCCGTTCACCCTGACTCCACTGTGTGCTAACAGTAGTGCTGAGTTGCCCAGTCAGTCCAGTCCCACCGACAGGACAGTTGGCAGCAGGACACCCAACGGCAAGAGAACTATTGGTGGATCATCATCAGGCCAGTCCGCCAAGAGGGCCCGGCGCAGGACTGCAGACAGGCTGCCACTGGTCCAACACAACGCAGAAAAAAAACAGAAGGAGTCCACTAACGTCTCCCCCATTCTCCAGCAGCATAACAAGACCTCAGTGTGTGTGTGCTGAAACACACACACACACACACACACACACACACACACACACACACACACACACACACATACATATACATAAACCTGCTGCCTCCCACTGTCAACCTTGTCTCCAGTCGCATGTCTGTTCCTTTTGTTTGCAGTTGCACATTTTCACAGTGCAAACCAGCCTGGCTGTAGAGGTAAAGACTGGTCTTCTTGCTTAGCCCCAGTATAATACTCATTTGAAAGCTCTTGTTTTCACAAGACATTTTGTCTTTTGTTTGAAAATTCCCTCCAGAAATGCTGATTAAATTTGTGTCTCACTCCACCTCTTTCTGGTAACAGTTGTAAAAAATAAGTATGATTAATGATGCTGGTGTAAATATTATGCATTTTATAGTTGAGTAATGAGTAAGTGAAACTGTTCATCTAAAACAAATATATATTTTTTATACATTCTTTTATTGTTTGATGATAAAACAGGAAGATTTAGATGAGCTCCACCATAGGTTTTCACTCTCTCCATATACCCTTGTGTGCACACCCTGTGTTTTAAACATATTTATGTATTTTTTATCCTCATCATTTTTTATTTAATCACTGGAGATTTGTCTTGAATATAAACTGAAGGTGCTGCTACAGTCTCAAACCAGTAAGCTACTACATTGTCTATATTGATAAATGAAATATATGTATTAAGTGTTGGTAGCGTTTACTTCTTTGTGAATATGCATTTGACACAACTCATCTGTTAAATTTCAAATAGTGAAAGGTGTTTTAATTTTTAACTGCACAATGCATCTGAAGGGATGGATCAACTGTCTTAATAACATTACAATGTTGTAATTTACTGTCATCACTTCCCCTGAGCCAGTTCCACCCATCCATATATCGGTAGTGATTTTCTGTGTTTCCGAGAATGCCTTGCAGCAGTCTTCTGCATCTGAAGCTTTTGCAGAAAGCTGTCTCTACAATGATGGATCTGTCCCTCTGCATCTGATACGTCCAGGTGGCTTTAAAACTGAGACATCCTTTAGTTCTGCGAGACCAACATAAAACCTGATGTTTACAATCAATGCTAATGATTATTTTGTGCTGCCAAACTTCCATTGTGGCTGCACTGGATGTATCAGTTGTCTATGTTGGACCACGAGAATAAGAAAATGTTTGTCCCAACAGACAGGATTATCTCACTAAACCAGTCTATCATGCTAATCTTGTTGGCAACAAAGTAATAGCTGTTCATTCCTTTTTGTTGAGGCTGACTCAGATTTCTTTAGCTTTCTCCTTCTACAAGCCATGTTCCCTCCATGCTGCAGCTTTCTGAAAATATTTTTGCACTATTAGGCTGACCTTAATTACATTTTGAAAAGTGTTTTATTCCCTTTGAAAATGGCGCAGCTAGGAATGGATGACCCAATGAAAACTCAGCAAATGTAAGATGTTTCAAGTAAAATAATCAATTATCTTTTTACTTTAAAAAAAAGTCCTCATTAATCTGAGCAGAGCCTGCAGAACATGGCTATGCCCCCTTTTGCATCTGATGGTTTTGTTACTTGACCGTGTGTGATTTAAATGAAAAATATTCACTGTAAGAGAATAATGAGCATTACATGAATAAGACATGTCTCTACATGTCTCTCAATCTTTGCAAAACCTTGTTACATACTGATTGATTTTCCCCGAGCTGCAATGAAGTGCAATTTATAACAAGAATTTGTAGCATTATGAATTGGTTAAAAAATATTGTACAAGGAGTGATAATGTTGATGTTTGACATGTTCTCTCTGCAAATACAGTCTGTTACTTTCGCATCCTTGTATGATTTTACAAAAAAAGACAATAATGCTAAAAATGCATTTATTTATTTATTTGTACAAACACAAACACAATTTGTACACGCACATATATATTTCCATATATACAGTCTATGTTCGAAATGGAATTGTTAATGTTTGTCTGCCTGGAGACAACAGCAAACAGGTTTCAGAACAGAAATCCTTTCATCTATGAAGCAAACTTGATTTAAATGAAGGCTAAAATGAGAATTGGAAGAGAATTACCATTAATTATTACATGTTAAAGACTGATATGTTAGGTCTCCTCTGAGGTGAGGCACCACTGTTAGTGAGAACAAAGTGGTGAATCAGTGGGATAAAATGTTATTTTCTGATTATTTCATAGTTATTGCAGAATTGCATTATTTGACACATGCAGTAAATCACAGTGTAGCCAATAATGAGTCACACAGCAGCCTAAAGGACTTCCTCACAGTGTGAAGAGGAGTGAGCCACTGAACGTGTTCTGGCTGTATTCGTTCTCATAGAGAGAAAAGGTCTTTGGGAGAACCAGGTGGATTTCATCTCCTGCCATCAGCTCCAAGACAACAGAGTTAGTCATATACTCATAACCCTCTTCTTCCTTGTTCTCCAAATTATACATGATCCTCTGGTTGTTCTTGTACACATGTACACCCATGTAACCTGTGCGATGACCACACATAGTGAACTGGAAGTAGTATACTCCTCTGACTGGTGCTGTGAAGAAACCTATAGAGCAGAAAATAATTCAAAACAATGACAAATGTAGATTTACATGATGTTCATGTGACCTGCAATAAATTACCTGTAGCTGGATTGTAAGCGTCGCCAAAGTTGGTGAAGACTTTGTTGTATTTCAGCGTGATGTCTGTGTTGTATGGTCCAACATACGCCGATCCATTATTGAGCAGAGATGTGAAGAAGGCCACCTTTGGTCTCTCTGTTAACACACAATTCCAAGTATGTCATAAAATTTCATCTGGACTATACAGTATATATATATATATATATATATATATATATATATATATATATATATATATATATATATATATATGCACTATGTGTGTGTGGGGCCGTATTGGTCAAAATTTATTCTTCCCTCTCCCGTACACACATTTTTTTGTGAATGTGAGAAGTAAAATCGAGAATGTGAGAGGTACTTTCTGTGTATGTGAGAGGGAAGAATTAATTATAGCCTATATGCCCCTCGTTTGTGTGTGTGTGTGTGTGTGTGTGTTGTGATTAAAAGATAAAATCATCACCTCCTTTTTCCATCTCCAGCTGCTCAATCCTGGACTTGCTCAGGAGAAGTTCACTCTCACTGCTGCTCACTCTGGACTGCAAGTCTGGAGTTATTGCATTCACAGTGAATTACAGAGCAAAGCACACTATAGCCAAACTGTTACAAATATCCAGAACAGCTTGAAATACAACATGATCAACGCTCGTAGTCTGTACCCGAATTCTCTTTCTTGAGCTCCACCAACATAACTCTTAGAGCCCTGATCTCCGCCCAGATGTCAGGTGTGTTTTGCTTTGCGGTCTGAACGGTGTCCTGAACCTCCCCCTGAGCTCCTGACCCACACAGACCGAGCAGCAGCAGCAGCAAACCAACAACAGCAGCCCTCATTGTTGTCCTGGAAATGTACCTATACACACATAGAACACACAAAGCATTTCATGAGTCTAAAACAATTATTTGATATTTGAAGAAATAAAATGTAAGTAAAGACCAGTGGTGGAATGTACACTTACTCAAGTACTGTACTTAACCACAATTTTGAGGTACTTGTACTTTACTTGAGTATTTCCATTTTATTTAACTTTTTACTTCTACTCCACTACCTTTTTAGGCAAATATTGAACTTTTTACTCCACTACATTTAGCTGACAGCTTTAGTTTCTTTACCGGTCGAGATTTAACATAAAAACATGATCGATTTCATGTGATTATGCATTTTTTAAATTAAACCACATAACAGTATACTAAGTAGTCAAACTGAGCCCTACAGTGACAACAGTAAAATGCTGCTTGCATAAATGCATCCATAATAATAATCTAATAATATACTTAGAATATATAAAACAATCTGAGTGGGTCCATTCTGCATAATGAATATACACATTTCCATTGATGAAATGTAACTAAGCAAATTTACTCAAGTCAAGTACTGTACTTAAGTACAATTTTGAGGTATGTGTACTTTACTTGGGTATTTTAATTTTATGTGACTTGATACTTTTCAGCTCGAGATTTAACATTTAAATCTGATCAATTTAAAGTGACTAGACATTTTATCAAATTAAACCACATAACAGTGTATATAGTGGTTGCCAACCTGAGTGGGTCCATTCTGTATAACGAGTACTTTTACTCTTGATAATTTAAGTACTTTTTAATGCTGATACTTTTGTACTTTTCCTTCAGTAAGTTTTGAATGCAGGATTTTTATAACATTTCACGATGTGGTAATAGTACGTTTACTTAAGTAAGGGACTTGAAACTTCTTCCACCACTGGTAAAGACTGACCTCTTTCTCACGGAGTTACATCCATTCACTAATTAGTCTTTCTTTTTTTCCCCTCCCCACATTTTTTTTCACCCATCAATGATTAGCTTTTCTCGATGCAAACAATCGAATCAAATAAAAAGATTAGACACACTCACTTGTTTTTCTTGAACCTTCCTGCTGGAGAGTGGTGGAGGGATTTGAAACCTGCACAGGTATCTTTCAATAGTCGTTCACTTCTGCGCTTATACAGTCTATGGCTTGGATATGTAAAGAGAGGGAATTCCCTTTTCCCAAAGTTGCGTAACAGTCAAAGTTTAAGGTCGGAAATTTCCCAGTTGAAATGTCCAACTTATGACCTCAAAGCGTTGCAGGTGCACTGAGCCAAATGCAAACAAAAAACATAGCCGATCGTGACGAAGTGATTTTTTTTAGGACGTGCATACCCACAGGATCGTCACATGATACAATAACACACACCTGCAATCTCGGAAGGCTGTTCTATTTTGTTTTTCTTTATTAATATTAATATGTTATGTTCCATTTTATACAGTCTATGGTTATGTTGTTTGACCCACACTCCATACCAGTTGGTGGCGGTAATGCACCAAACAGTTGCCAACCACCAAAAACTAGAAAGAAAAATGATTTTATTTTGAAAACCATTGTAGGAAAGAAGTCCTGTCAGCTTCCTGTTAGGAACTGAAATGTGATTGTTGAGAGCGGGAAGAACCATGGGGATAACCGAGTGAACCTAAACAACCGTCGGAAGAACGTATGTCAGCAGTAGTAGTCACCAGTTTAACCATGTGGCATACTGGGATACTGGTCAATGAATCTGTGTAGTTGGGAAACTTAGCATTAGCTGTTGCTAGGCAGACAGTAATGACAGAAAAACAGTGAAATACATTTTCAACAGTGTGTTAGTTGTGAGTGACAGCACCTTAGCTGGTGAGTAAATGAGATGCGGTGACTTACAAAAGCTTTACACACATTATCTTGGACATTGTGTTTGTATAACATGCAGCTTAATGTTTATCAGACATACTGTATATCTTGTTCAGACATGTCTGTGAAGCAGGGGCAGAGGAGCATGGCTGCATCCTCAGTGGAGTACACCATCGGAGGGGTGAAGATCCACTTCCCCTGCAAGGCGTACCCGTCCCAGCTGGCTATGATGAACTCAGTGAGTAAACCCTTTTCTGGGGGTGTGAATCAGCAGAGACCCCACGATATGAATTTATACGATACTTGAGTCACGATACGATATTATTGCGATTTTAAGCATTTTGCGATATGGTGACTATTGCGATACAATATATTGCGATTTAACTGTTTAACTGAATTTTGTGTCCACAAAATTAAATTCAGTCAAATTCAGAATTGTTAGATTTATTCCCGAGGCGAGATTCAGTGAGTCTGTTACCTCTAGAAGAATGAGACAGCCTGATGGCTGTAGGAGCGAAGGATCTTTCTCCATAAAGGTTTTGTGTAGCGGATGATCTGGGTATTTCAGGATGGCCTGGAACATCTTGACAGTGCATCTCTCCACCACCTCCTCCAGTGTGTCAATCAATCAATCAAAATTACTTTATTTATCCCCAAGGAGAAATTCAGTTAGTCTGGTAGAATCTCTTGAAGAATGAGACAGTCTGATGGCTGTAGGAGAGAAGGATCTTTTGTATCTCTCCGTCCTGCAACGGAGAGAGAGGAGTCGTCCACTGCTGTTTTTTTGGTCCAAAAAGGTTTTGTGTAGTGGATGATCTGGGTATTTCAAGATGGCCTTCAGACCAGTCTGTCGAACCACTTTGCATCTCTGTGTGTGATGCTGCCTCCCCAGCAGACTGCAGCAGAAAACAACACACTACCACCACAGACTGATAAAACATCTGCAGCATCTTACTTCAGATGTCCAGAGATCTGAGCTTCCTTAAGAAAAAGAGGCGGCTCTGCCCCAAGAATTGTTTTGTCAAATAAGAGAAAATTCTCAGTCTATTCATCTTAATTCAGTCTTTTTATTTCTCCACAATGAGAGTCAAACCCACAGACTGACCAAGAAAGTATTCAGTCAAACTGAACTACACTGATATCAAACATGTTTGGACGAAAACAACTGCAGCATTTTATCAAACTTTCCTCAACTTTAAGCTTCACTGCTCTGAATTGTTTTGAATGACAGATAAAAACATTAAAAAAAGAGTATCTATAACAAACCAGTGAATACTTGCAATGTTATCCATCCATCTTTTTATTCCTTATCTATACTGACTGGCAGTAGGTGAAAAAAACGTCCTTAACCTGCATGCTGAGGAGTCCTTTGCCAACCCAAGGAGGACATGTAAACTCCTCACACTAAAGCCCCAGGCTTTCGGGTATCTCTATATAATGGCACAAATTGGTGCAGAATGTGGAACTTGTCTCAAGTCGATTAGGAATATCTGATTCTTAATCGGTGCATAGAACCGAACCATTTGTGCCTTCGACTGATATGTGGAGTGTTGTCTTTAAAGTTATGCATGGAATAATGTACAAATACTAGTGCCACTACTACTTAAAATTGTGCAATACTATATGTTGTTCCAATATTGTTTGACTGTGTCTGCACCTTGTCTGCAGATTATACGAGGGCTGAAGAATGGGCAGCACTGTCTACTGGAGAGTCCCACAGGAAGTGGAAAGAGCTTGGCTCTGCTATGCTCAGCTCTGGGCTGGCAGCAGGCTCACCTCGGTATGTCTCCCCTCAGTGACAAAGAACAAACAGAAAACAATTGTAGGCCAACTTACAATATACAGTACCGTCAAAAGTTTCTTTATTTCTATTATGTTTTTTTTACATTACAGATTAATAATTAAGACATCCAAACTATAATGGAACACATGTGGAATTATGTAGTAAAAGTGTTAAAAAAGCCAGTTTTGTATTTTAGATTCTTCACAGTAGCCTTAAACCTTTTGCTTTGATGGTCTCAAACACATTAAGAAGGCAAGAAATCCACTAATTAACTCTTGACAAGGCGCACCTGTTAACTGAAAACCATCCAGGTGAGCAGCTCATGAAGCTGACTGAGGCTACGTTTACATGATGACGGTCTGAACAGAAGACGCAAAAGTGGCGTTGCGTCTTCACTTTTTATTCCGCGTTTAGACGAGCGTTTTCAGGAGGAAATCTGCTGCATATGGTGACGCAAAAGTGTGCGGAATTGGATTGTATGCATGCCAGGCGGCATCACTTAAAGCGATAAGAGCATCTTTGGGCATGTGGAAGTTTTCACACCACGTATTTTCATCAGCTTCCACAAAGTTCTCCACCATCACTAGATCTCCCAGGTCCAAAGCCGTCTGGCTCGCCTCCGACCAATCGGTGCATCCAAAATGTGATAGAGGTAATTCCAGATCCTTCTCTGTTCACTAATACTATCTGTACATATCCTGTACATTTGGTGGAAAGACTCCTGTAAGTTTATTAGAGCTGCCAGAGCAGCTTGAAGGCCCGACGCATGGAAATAATCCCACATGTTTGTTTATTTTCCTGTACTGGAGCATGTATGTGACGTAAACACATATGTGACGTGAGCAGATCTGAGCAGAGTTTTGCGTCTTGTCAGTGTAGACGGACAAGCTACGGCGGAGCGTATTCAACTTTTCCACTTTGGAAGGTGGTTTCAGATTTTCGCGTTTTTAAGCCCCAAAAACGCCGTCACAGTCTAAACGAAAGGCACTTCCGATAAAATATTTTGTCGTTTTTACCCGCAATCGTCCTTGTGTAAACGGGGCCTAAGAGAAAAACCGAAGTGTGCAAAGCGCTCATCAAAACAATTCATCTCCAATGTTGTAAAAAATAAAGAAAAAACATTGAATGAGAAGGTGTGTGACTGCGTCTGTATAGTGATGTGAGAGTAGATAAGAATTCAATATGTCTTGTCAGTAAAGCCATATAAGAATATGATTTTCTTGAGAATAATCAAAATCATTATCAAGAAAACCATGGAAAATGGCTAGATATCAGCTCTTAAATTAAACTCTTATGAGCTATTGTTGTTGTTAGCATTATATTTGTTCAAACAAAGTTACCTTTAGTTGTACCAGGCATTAAAATGAACAAGAAATTTAAGAAAACAAGGGTTTAATAATTTTTTCCATGACTGTATTTAATTGTGTGGTGACAGCTAAACTACAAGACGGAGCAAGCCTTATGGAGGACAAAAGCCAGTCAGATAAAAACTGTGGAGACTGTAAGAAGCCAGATGTTCCCACTCCCTGTCAGTGTGTGTGTCACAGCAGAGCCAGCAGCACCACGACTACAGCAGCAGCCGCAGCAGCAGCAGCTGATGTTGTGGACCTCACTGAGTCGCCCTGCAAAGACGCACCTGAACATAGTAAGTATCCCTCAGTCCTTCATTTTATTTGTGGAGCATTTGAAGCATGCATTACTGTTAATATTTTTGCCTGGCAGTTGGCCATTTAAAAATTCACATGGAAACTGAAGTACTCGTAATATCAATAACAAACTTTTTAAACAGTTGTTGAGCTAGGATATGACCTTAAACATACCATCTGTCACTTTGGTTGCAACTTCCTCCGCAATTTTACCTTGAGTTAAAATAACTACCAACAGCATACATTAATAAGATATCACACAAATAGATCATTACTGTACAGGCTGAATAGGATTGGGACCAGTATAGGAACTTTATAATTATTGATTTTGAGAAGTTGGGAGTGGAATGAGGGCTAGGATTTGGTAAATTACATAAACTCAGCGGAAGTTGAATCGTTTTTGGAGTTGGATGTTATGATTTTACAGTAGAGGTGGGGAAAAAATCAATACAGCATAGTATCATGATATTTTGCTTGGCAATATTATATTGATTCATGGCCGTCAACTATACATTTTTAGCGTTCCAACAGCGTGCAGTTTTCGCCGTTCTGGAGGCCGTAGTTGGCTCCAATTTAGGAATATACTGGAGACACTGGTATCATATGAAACGAGAAGATCTAAGGAATATATAGGCACCATGTGCATCAGGATCAATATTAATAAACAATTTATTAGGCTACAGTTTCTATAGCTTGTCTATACCTGCCGCAGGTTAGCTTTAACTTTACCATGTGCATCAGGATATCGTGTCGGGAAGTTGACCAAATAACGCTGCAAAGTTCGTCTTTTTTATGTTTCATTAAAAAAAATCAGAGCAGTGAAGCTTAAAGTTTTGGAATTTGATAAAATGCTGCAGTTGTTGTCGTCCATACATGTTTGATATCAGTTCAGTTCAGTTTGACTGAATACTTTGTTGGTCAGTCTGTGGGCTTGACTCTCATTGTGGAGAAATAAAAAGACTGAAGTGAGATGATTAGACCGAGAATTTTCTCTTAATTGACAAAACAATTCTTGATTGAATTTAATTTTGTGGACACAAAATGCAGTTAAACAGTTAAATCGCAATATAATGTATCACAATACTCACCATATCGCAAAAATGCTTAAAATCGCAATAATATCGTATCGTGACTCAAGTATCGGGATAAAATCGTATCGTGGGGCCGATGCGCTGATTCACACCTCAGTTCAATGAATCTTTATCCACTGGTTACACTAGTGGGTTATTGAAACTGTTAATTAATATTCTCTTTGATTCCATATATATATATCAACTTGACCTCACACCATCATGTACTGTGAACAGACATTTGCAGCAGTTGTTTCACTCTCACTGTAATCGTGTCAGGAAGATGACGAAATAACGCTGCAAAGTTAGGCTTTTTTTTATGTTTCATGATATTTTATGGGGATTTTCAAAGTAGTCATGTGACCTGTGACGTCATGCTATCTCAATGGAAGTAGGCTCTCTGGGTTCCCACAAGTCTCCTCTATACATACATGGCTGCCTCCAAATTCAGAACTGAGAATTTTCTCTTTTTTGACAAAACAATTCTTGATTGAATCTAATTTTGTGGACACAAAAAAACAGTTAAATCTATTTATATTGTATCACAATACTCACCATATCGCAAATTGCTTAAAATGGCAATGATATCGTATCGTGACTCAACCTCTATTTTGTGCATTGATGTCTTAACTTGTTGTTTGAAGTAGCTTTGAGCTGATTCTGTCGACTAATTAGCCCTTGTTCCAAATTGCATCGTGTGCAGTGTGAAGGCTGTTGTTGAGATAGTCACGCATTGTATTGCAACATGTTTTTCAAACACCTTTTGATAATGTAGTAGAGATACTGATGGGCCTGTAGCTGGAGGTCACCACCTTTCATTACAGGGGCCACAGCATCAGGCTGGAATATGAGTTGAAAAGCTATTATAAATCAATTATAAATAACCAGAGATTGGAGTTCCTGTGTTTTGGCTTATCCAGTGAATTAAATACCTGACAAATTAAAGTACCTGATGCATCCATTCTGCAAATACAATATTGTTATTGTTATGTTGCCTGTTTGAAGTTGTATAATGTCTTCTAATCGACTGCACTTGGTGTTTTCCGTTGCCATTACTAGCGGAATCACAGCCCAAGAAACCGTCTATAGCTTCTCGTCTGTCCGAGAAGTTCCAGTCCTCCCTGAGCTCTGACCAGGACAAGGACGATGACTTCCAGCCAGACAGGAAACGCATTCGCTCTGTTGAACACAAGGTAGCTGTTGATGCTTTGCATTTACTGTCGTACATTCATACTGAATTTATTCTGTATCAAATAACTTTTATATAGGTTTGTTTTTGTCACTATATCATGAAAATAATACATTTAGAGACGGATAATCTGTGGAAAAAATCATGTTCCTCTGCCCTCTGTGTGAATTAAAATATTTTCTATTAATATAAATGCACAAAGAACAGTCAAATCCTTCCATGATATGATATATTGCTTCCTTCAAAAAAAAGTTTTTTATATATTACGCCCCCTGTTAGCTAGGCACACCTTATTAAAATGACATGACATGCATCGAAAGAATGTGAGTGGATAATCAACAAGCTGTCTGTGATTTTTTTTTTTTTGTAAACTGGTTGAGGAATGTGCAGCTCAGTGGAGTAAAGAATCTGTTTTTGTTCCTCAGAGCCGTAAAAGGCAGCGTCTGGACAAAGGAGTCATATTCATAGATGATGAGCTAGATCCAGAAAATGAACCTTCTGGTCCTAAGAGTTGGACCACAGAACCAAACAGCCAAGCAGCAGGATTGTCCTCATCTTTCTGCGTAAGTAAACTCCAACAGAAATATGGCTTTACTGATACATGGGTGGGAAATGTTATTCATACATTTGGATAGGAGGAAGATATATTAACATGTCATAGCAAGAAAAGCATGCTTAATTAAAATAAATGTGTTAATTAATTTAAGCTGCTTTATGTCAGTGTGCTGGTACTTTGTGTGCTTGTTTATTGTCACACTGTGGTGTCTTACTGGGACACTTAAATAGAACAGAGGCGTTGTTAATATAAATTAGGTTTGCAAAAGGGTTGAAACATTTCTGGTAAATTTCCAGAAACTTTCCATAGGGAAGTTACACTGGGGAATTTTGGAAATATTCCAAATCAGAAACTTTTCATGGTAAATTATGGAAATTAACTTGAAATTGGGAGTAATTTAAACTAACTGCATCACATCCAAACATAAATACAAACATTTTGTTTTGTCATAAGCAGACATCCATGCAAAAATAATACAATTTAGTATTTCAAGGTTAGTAATAAGGTAAGTAGTATTTCAAGGTTCAAAGTATTTTATTATTATTATATTTATTGTTTATCAATTCTTTCATTGAGCAACAAAACCATGAATGTAGAGTTCACTATTATTATTATTACATTATTACTGAAATACATTTTCCCCAACTATTATTCCCATAAATTCCCTTTTATTCCCATAAATTCTTGTTTATTCCCATTAATTCCCATTAATTCTCATAAATTCCCGTTAATTCCTATGAAAAATTTCCAACTTTTTAGATTCCTGAAATGTTGTAACCATAATATAAATGACTATAATGTTAGTAGCTATAGCTATATTCTATCTGTGCTTTTCCTACAATGACAAGTCAAAATCAGTGTGTGAGTGTTTAATGATTACCTGTGGGGTGTAGAGCTGATGATCAAAGTGTGTGGAGTCTACTTGACCAAATTGATCAACAATACACGCATCTTGTATTTATCCTTCACTAGTGCAGTGCCCGTAGGAAGTATGTATTTGTATAGTGGGAGATTAAGTACATTTTTCAATTATGGCCAAATGAGGTTGTGTGTGAAAGTGGGATGTACAATGAGGTGTAATACTCTTGCGTAGTATTAATATACAAAGTGTATATTGGGTAATACATGGATGTACATTGAGATTTAAAGAGACACAGAAATAGTTATTTTAAGAAAAAGAAACTTGATCATTCAACATGGTTAGACATATATACAGACACAGATATAGGAGGGAATAAGTTTACATGCAGCACAAACAGATGGATGTGAATAATGTGAGGAAGGGTTATGAGGTGTGTTGTGGAATGTGTAGACTGATTGATAACTATTGTGTTTCATATATTGTGGCTATGCAGACCACTACAACGTCTGTAACTCCATAAAGCACTTACTTTTCATCAGGTACGCCAACCATCCAGCACATACACATTGAACATTGATATTCGCTGGAAAGTATTCGAATATTATTGGAAAATCAAACCTTGCAGCGCACTTTAAAACTCTGAAAGATAGGTAGGCTAAATAGACTTACAGATGAGATGAGTCAGGCGTGGAAATCCAGAGCAAATTAGGGTACTGACCAGGTGTAGGCCTATCACACAATGGGGCGGAGCTCCCCTAAAAGGGGAAAAACAGTGCAATGTCGCAATACGTCCTACCTAAATAATGATATTTTGAAAAATGAATTCATAAATCTTCAAAATCGAGGATGCACAACTTCGTGCCATGCGCAAGCCATATATGAAATCTTAGGTCAGTCTGACTAACGGTCAGAGAGATATGCCACACACACACACACACACACACACACACACACACACACACACACACACACACACACAGACATTTCATGCTTTTACAGATAAAAGATAGATATGATGAATAGAATCTTCTACTCCACCCCTCTTTTTAGTTGGGGGGGGGGGGGGGGGGGGGGTTTAGAGAGAGATGGCAGGTCAATAGTAGATGCCACATAGAAGTGTTGTACATCATCTGAAGGTGATTTAATATGAGATGCAGCACTGTAAGTCAAGTTTTCCTAGTCATAAATCTTTAATAAAAATGAATTAATCAATGAATTATATGATGAATTAATAGTATGAACTGTTCCCTCCGGGGCAGACATTTGAGTTGCTGTAGCAGGAAAAGCACAGGTGTAACTGGTTTTGTTAATTACGCCGCAGTAAAGACATTTCTGTGAGCCAGCATAAGGCACGGCCAATTGGATACTTCAATACAGTAAATTGGACACAACAGTGTAAATAACAGCTAAATTTGGACCACTTTTTATCTTGGTTCACTATGCCAGCAGTGGTGGAAAGTAACTAAGTACATTTACTCAAGTACTGTTGAGGTACTTGTACTTTACTTGAGTATTTCCATTTGATGTAACTTTATACTTGTACTCCACTACATTTTTAGGCAAATCTTGTACTTTTTGCTCTGCTACATTTAGCTGACAGCTTTAGTTACTTTACAGGTTGAGATTGAACATAAAACATGATACATTTAAAGTGATTTGATTTTAAATTAAATCTTATAACGTATATTAAGTAATTCAATGAGCCCTATCTTTACAAAATTAAAACACTGCTTACATAAAAGCATCAGTACAAATAATGTAATATTATATTTAGAATATATATAAAACAATCTGAGTGGGTCCATTCTGCGTAACAAGTACTATTACTTTTGATACTTTAAGTACATTTTGATGCTGATACTTTTGTACTTTTACTTCAGTAGTTTTTAATGCCGGACTTTTACTTGTAGTGGAGTAATTTCACAGTGTGGTATTAGTACTTTTACTGAAGTAAGGGATCTGAATACTTTTTCCACCACTGGTTATCAGTGGGGTCAATTGTACTATTCACTACTACCACTTGGTGTCAGTATACTCCACAAAATTGACAAAGTCTGTGGTTAAAGTTTCAACATTTATAGGCCCAAAATGACACACATTCGAACAGTGCAGATAATAATGACACAAAATAGTAAAATACAAACTTAAATATGTAATGCAACTCCTATGCAATATGGGGTTAGAACCACAGCTTACAGGGTTTTTTATACGTTTCTCTCAGCCTGCAGTCAGCAAATGGATAGGGGTGCATTCTCAAATCTTTGTGTCACAAAAACATATTGAGTTTTCAGGCAGCCACCTCTCTGGTGTCAGTCATTGGAAAGAGTCATCTTGGCATAATTGAACAGGGAGGCCAATGAATACGTGTTAGCCTATGGTCCGACAAAAGTATGTTTTTGATTACTTGCTTTACCTGTGGTTACTTGTCTGTTTTACATCTGGTTACAGGAGGCTGGTGCTGCATGCATATTGAAATTGATGATGATGATGATGATGTAGGGCTGGGCAATATGGACCAAAAGTCATATCCCGATATATTTAGGATGAATATCTATATACAATATATGTCCCGATATTTTTATCGCAAAGTCAAATATGACATGTCCCAAGTAGTTTTATTGAAACCATTTATTTAAGTGAATATAAATACTGTATAACAGGAGTACCTTTTAAAAAAAATCAACGCTCCATTAAGTGCACATTTAAATAAAAAAAATATCTTAAATAAAAATAGCCTGTGAAATAAAATAGGCCAGTCTTTTTCTGAAATAAATAAAATTATATGAGAAAAGAATAACCAACTTTTCAAAAGAACTAAATATGACAAACCCTAGTAAGGGCAGCATTTATATATAAATATTTTTTTTCTTTAACTACATCAATATATGCGATATGGTCTAATTCCATATCACATTTGAAAATCATAGGGCCGGGCAATATATCGATATAAAAAATATATCGATATGTCACCCAGCCCTATAATGATGGGATCGTTGGCTCAAACCTTATCACAAACTGCAAAAACTGAGCCAACGAGATGCAGCAGTGAAACTCTGCTGTACAGCGTCTGCTTCTCTCAACCTGCTGGATTAGAAAAGATCTCTTGGAGCTGCTTTGGCAAAGTTTTCTCAGGTGACCTGTGTTAGTCTACTCAAACAATGAGGAAAATGGTCACATGCTTGTGATGGAGATGGTTCAAAAACCAATGTTCACAGGAAAGCATCTGTGATTGAAGCCACACTCGGCAAGCAGTTTGATAATGCCCAGAGCTCCTCGCTGATATCTGCAGGTGGTGAGCGAGCGAGGAGCACAGAGCCGGGCCTTTGGTGATGAAAAAGGCAGAAGAATTGGAAGTGAGCCAGTAAATATTGTGATGCTGTCCATTTCAAGTGTTTTCCACTGTAAAACAACGAAAAGCTCCTTATCCTTAACTTTGAAAAACTGTATATTTCTAACATTTCTGCTTGAGAAATTTGCTAAAAGAATAATCAATTAAGTTGTAGTTGCTGATTTGTTTTCTGTGGATCATCAATTAACAGACTAGTTGTTTCAGCTCTAGATTTATTACAGGGCTGTTCAGTTGGTCTGCATTAGTTTAGTTAGTGCATTTTGATGCAACCAAACTAGGTGTATCAGGTGTAACCATGTTGTTGAAGCTGTTTCTGGTGAATAATCCATGTTCTTGAGTTCTCTCCAGGTCCCAAAGACCATGAGGTTAGCTATAATCGGTAGACATGCTCAGCCATAGAAGGCTTTCAGAAGGCAGCTCACGGGAATGGTTTCACTCTCACAACTACGTTTTTTAACTTGCCACAGGTGTGTGGCTTGGATTTAGAGCTGCGGATAGTTAGAGGTGGAAAAAGAGGAGGAGGGAAAGTGAAGTCGAAAAAGCACGTCCGTCTCTGGTTTCTCTGCAGCTACATGACCCTGGCTCTTTTGTCCCACGAGCGCTGACTGATGGCCTGAATGGGGCCCTTTGAAGCAAGCTCCAGTTTTAATTAAGAGGGTTTGCCTCGCCTGGACCGCTGATCTGTGAAAGCCACGGGGATAAATATTGAATGGGGTTCACCCGCTGGTTACTGCGCCCGAGGGATAAACAGGTGCTTTGGAGGGCAGATATTTGCCAGGGCCCCCTACCTGCATGGTGTAGTCATATTGGGAGGTGGAGGTGTTCAGTGTCATGTCTTCTGAGGTATTGGCTATTGAAGCACACCCTTATTGGAGTGAATTCCAATGCCGCGAAAGCTGTGGAATGAGGAGCAAATTGGCGTCCAGTGAGAGGCGCCAGTGATACCTAAGTGATCCACTGCCTGCGGCCCCTCAGTGCCCTCTGACTGCCCCCCTGGAGTGTGAGATTTCCATCTCTCAGGCGTTGGCAGGTAGTGTAGCAACAGAAGCCTACTTGTGAATATTCTCAGGTGTTCAGTGACACCACTGACCTCTGTTCTGTCAATTCAAGAAAGCTTTAGCTGTCGCGTACGCTTACACATGGCTGTGTAGATGTATCAAAGTAACTTGGTATACCTGAAAAAAACTTCACAAACCTAAACCTACTACCTAAGTAGTAGTAGTACACCTGTCATTTACATTTCACCTGTAAATGCTGTGTAAATAAGAAAACACTTCCATGATGTTGTTTTAAAGAAAAGGTGAGAGCATTGTCGTTGCTAATTGCAACACTGATGGAATTGTTCTCTGCTGAAAGAGCCAGTATGTTCTTGTTGCGAGCAGAGCTGGCGTCCCGTTTGCCCCTTTCGCCAGTTATCTGCATTCCTTTCGAGGGGGTGTCTACTCTGGGCTGTGAGGCCAGGCCTGAAACCTTGTTGTCCTGGCATCTCGGGAGGCAGGTGCGTAAGAGGATACTCTTGTGTCAGCTGTTTCCTGCTGCAGCTTTTGACAAGGGCCTCTATTCATCAGCAGGCCCTTCTCCACTGCCCCTGCCTCCCCCCTCCTCCCCCCACCTGCCAATGAATAAGTAATTATTAGCCATCTTGGGGCAGGATATTTGGATGGCTCTATTTAATGTGGCAGCAGCAGGTAAGGTGATCGGGCTCAGGGCTCAGGCTTTGGAGCGTAACTGTTCCAGAGGAGAAAGGTAACTTGAACTGGTGTTGGGGCCCTGCAGCACCTCTGTTTATTTTTCACATGGGCTCAGGGCTCGTTATCCCTCTTAACTCTGAGAGACAGCTCTCTAAGGGCTCTCTTTGGCCTACACTCCATCACACATTGTAATAGTTGATGGGCAAACATGCTTGGAAAATATGAGCCGCCAGGTAACTGGAGCCACTCGTCTGTCATCAGAAGTGCTACCTTCTGATCCCCATCATAAGTTGTGATGCGTGACAACACATGCCATTCATTCTTATGTGGAACCATGCAGGTAATTTGTTGAGGATTTCGGGATAAACTTGTTAGCCAAGCTTGTGAGTTATGTTCATAGTATTATTAATAATTAATATTAAAGCAAATGGTAAGCCCTGAAGAAAGGGGTCAGATTCCTTTTAACAAATGCGGACCTTTTGGTGTGATGACGTCAGCTACAATATCAAATCTATCTCAGTAAAACTGCCATTTGGGGGTTAATTTTATGATGTCACCAACTTGTTGTTATTTCATTCTTAGGACATGGTGAGTGGACAGTCCTCTTTACAAACATTACCTATAGTGTGATTGTAGTGAAAACAGACAGTTCTGTTGTGATGTTAATTCAAGAGACTTCTATAGAAGTGGGTAATGATAAAACATACTGATGCACACAATGAGATAGCTGTTGGATATTGAATACCAAAAATAAAATAAGCAGCACTTTTTGTTTGCATAAACATAAAGTAAGTAACATGTGTAAACATAAGGAAACCAAATCAAATATGCATTAACATTAAAGGATGCATAAGCAGCATTTCATTGAAATGCCTGCTGCAGTGTGTCACTGTAGATGAGGACGAGTTTCCCTCAGCACTCCTATAAAAAAGGATAAAAGTACAACCACACTTCAGACTTATCCCTCTTAGGAGGCCAAAAAAACCTTCTGTCATGTTTTCATTGACGCAAAACTTACCCACCTTTTCCAACTGTTGTTAATCAAACATGTTTTTAATTATAATTCAAATTTTAAATGGTCATACTAACCATCAGACATTTTACCATACTAGATGAACAAAGTTATAAATGCTACACTTTTTTTGCTTTTGCTCCTATTTTTCCACAAATTTATATAAAAGCTGTGTTCTCAAATTTTGTGCACAAATTTGGTAAAATCAACATTAGTCAGCACTTCTCCTTTGCCAAGATTTTCCATCCACCTGATGGATTTTGAATATCAAGATGCTGATATAACTGCATGATTGATACACGGGTGTGCCTTAGGCTGGTGACAATAAACGGCCACTCTAAAATGTGCAGTTCTATCACAACACAATGCCATAAATGTTGCAGGTTTTCAGGGAGCTGTAAGAGTGTCCACCAGAACTTTTGCTTATGAATTGAATGTTAATTTTACGAGCATAAGCTATCTCCAGTGTTGTTTTCCAGATTTTGTCAGTAGGCCTACAGGTGCATCTCATAAATTAGAATATGATGGAAAAGTCCATTTCCAGTAGTTCAAGTCAAATAGCCCCAACCAAGTATTGAGTCATATAGATGGACATACTTTTCAGAGGCCAACATTTCCATATTAAACATACCTTTTAAAATTGGTCTTTTGTAATATTCCAATTTTTCTGTGACACTGAATTTTAGGTCTTCATTAAATGTAAGCCATAATCATTATATATATAATAGAAATTAAATATATTAAGACATGAAATGTTTCATTCTGTGTGTAATGGATCTATATAATGTGTTATTTCACCTTTTATAATTTAATCACTGACATAAATAACTTTTCTATGATATTCTAATTTATTGAGATGTACCTGTACATCCAACCAGCCTCATGATAGCAGACCTCGTTTATCCATGCCAGCTCAGGACCTCCACATCCAGCTTCTTCACTCATTTACTTACTTTGCACAACCAAAGAATTTTGCAGATACTGTCAAAATGGAGCTAATGAGTTCTTCTCTGTCCGTGCACATTCAATAATTCTTACACGGAAGTGGATGAGCAAGGAAGGCGGAGAACTTTGAAGAGATGCTTGGAGAAGCCAGAGTACAAAAGAACGTTCCCTAGTCACGATTCCACGTCAGCTCATGTCTGTGCATAATTGAGGCTTAGTAATAATGCTGTAAATTCATGAAAAATGTCTGAGAAAATGAGTGTTACACTTATTTTTCTTAAATGATATATAGTCCAGTATTATTTGAGAAGCTTGTGATTGTGAGCCACGGAATGGTCAAAGAGTACACTTAAAAGAGCTCAACACATAAGCAGGATCAGTTTCATAAGCGTCGCCGGCTACACTTCACCTGTGAGCAGGGGGAAAAGAATCTGCCATGTCACTGAACAACCAATTGTAAAGCAGCTAGATTTTCTCATCTGCCACAATGGCAGCCTATCAACTTTCAGACTCCAAAGGTCGTCTTGTGGAGAGTGACAGGACACCTTATGTATGGATGCAGGTTCCTGATACTTCTCCATGTGTTTTCCCAAAGAGTATACAAGACGTTCTGTGAGAGACAGTGGATTATAGTTATGATTCAGTAGCTTAGCTTGTATCTTAATACACTGAAAGGATAAATGTAGTTTAGCTCTCAGTATACTAAGAAAATAACAATGGAGAAAAACACGTTTTGTTAGTTGCATGTTGCATACCTCAGTTAACCATTCTGTTATGTTGCGGGTCAAATTGACCTATTTCAAAGTTTAAAAATCTTAAGTTTAGTTAAAAGTGTTTTTTTCGGGATGGAATTTCTTCTTCATGGCTTAATAAGTGTAATCAACATAACAAATGGAAATGGTTAATTTCACATATTTGCATGATTATATTACATATTTACTGTTTGGGTAAATCTGACCCTGAACAGAAGAGGTGTTTATTTATAAACATCATTCCATAAAAGAAAAAAAAGAAAAAATGTAAAATAAAAATTTCAAAAACTCAATGTCATGTAGAACTATTGTATTTTATATGTAGGTGTTTCCAGTGTACATAAAAAAAGTTTTAAACATGCATTTTTTAAAATGAAAAACGAGTGAATTATTCTCATTGAGAATATTGAGAGTTAATAATGAAATATAAATAATGTTTATTGGGACATATTCTTTAGTTTCTGACACTTTTGGATAATTAAACATGCCCTGGGTATCGCTGTTCCTGAAAAAACGGCCATACCAGGAGGGTTAATGACTGTGATGCGTGTGTTCATGAGACGCAGTGATCAAATTAACACTTTAAAGCTTTAAAACACACTGCTAGGAATCCGGCATAAAAAGAACCTATGGTTAGGCCTCAGAAATAGATAATGTGCGTATTTGTTGTTGCCACCATAGTGTGGATTGGTAGGGTGGTTGGTAACAGATTTATGCTCATAGTTTTATTGGAACAAGCACACCAACCAGTGCAGAGTTGAAGGTGTTGGCTGCACAGACTTTGTGCCATCTCTAAATACATATTGCTATTTTGGATCATGCTAAAAGACTGAAAGTGGGCTGGCCTTCTCCGGCAAACAGGGTAAAGAAACACTGGTACCTTAGGGATGGGAATAATCAATCGATGATCGATAAATGGTAGTTAAGAATGTGGTCGATCATATGACATTTTTAATCGATCTGTGTATTTTTTTTATCTTAAATTTTATCTCTGACTGCGTATCAGTATCACTGAACTGAAACACAGGCAAGCGTTCAGTTCTGCGGCCGTACGTCAATAAGCCAATGAGCTGAGGATTAAGTTGGATAAAGCTCCAGTTTGAAAACTGAAAGTTGCAATCACAATCATAAAACGCACAGAGGATTTATTTAAGCAAAACTATCTTACTGTATCAAAACCTTGATAGCCTGAATTACTAAGTTTAATTTGATCCAAAAGTTATTTAAACACAAGACACTCTTAAATAGGCAAGATTACTGTGAAAACTAACTTCATGCCTCTTCAGGGGCTAAAACATAAAACGGTGAACTCCTTGACGTTTAACGATCGACAGGATCGAGTCTCTTTTCGTCCTTTCAAAATAAAATGGTCCGTTATCAAAACAGGCTTTTGCATACTGTGTATATATCTTTTATTTTGTGTGTGTATACATGCAGCGATTAATCGACTAATTGATTGTTAACGTTATAGATGCAAGTTCAAGTTGGCAGGTTTCTTCCAAACGCCCATCCCTAGTACCTATCTTATCTTTAAAGCCATCACTGGAATAGTTCCTCCCTACTTAACAAGACTTCATGATTGGAATCATGGACACTATTTGACACACTCAAACTCTCACAGTTTGAGTGAACTTGGGAAGTCAGCCTTTTGTTTTAATGCCCCGTGATTTTTACATTTTTACTTGTTTATTTACTTTTGTCTGTTATCTGCATTTTGAATTTGTATTTCTGTACTGTTTGTAAATGAACTCGTCATCACTGTAAATGAGGGAAACCTCAGTGTCTTACGAGTTCAAATAAAGTGTTACTTACTGGGTGAAATGCAATATAGATCAGGATATCTGGTGATTATTGCGGACATCACTTGTATAGTTGAATTACAGATAAATGCATACTTACCATACTAATTTCATTAAATTTGTATTTGCTGATTTTAAATGCATATACTAGTTGAGGAGTGTTACCTCACAATTATTTATTTACATTAAATAAACTATTATTCCATACTTGGCTTGCCCATTTTCCTCAGATAGACATGGTTCTGGACCAAGTTTCCAATCACCCAATTTAGTTTGATTTTGGGAAGGATAGAATATATAATCAGCACAACTGCAGAGGACTACTTAATCAGCATAAATATGACAGTTTCTGGTATTGTGCCATTAACCGAACCATATCCGGGACTCGACGTCAGTTACTTTAAACTACCTCTCAGCATTTGTTTCTTTTCTCTGTCCAGAACCCTGAACCCTGCTCCCGGTGCTCGTGTGCTTCACCCAAAGGGGACGTGAAGGCCAAAGACAAAGATGGCAAAAAGAAGATTCCTAAGATTTTCTTTGGCACTCGCACACACAAGCAGATAACTCAGATCGCCAAGGAGCTGAAGCGCACCGTTTACTCCAGTGTGCCCATGACCATCTTATCCAGCAGAGTTCACACATGTGTCAACCAGCAGGTGGCGCCTCACTCCAACCGCAATGAACGCTGCAAGGATCTGCTGGAAGCCAAAGATGTGAGGATGAACACTGACATACACACATACTAGAGGTGGGGAAAAAATGTATACAGCATAGTATTGCGATATTTTGCATGGCAATGTTCTATCGATTCATGGCCGCCAAGTATCCATATTTAGCATTCCAACGGCCGGCGTGGTGTCATAATTTTCGCCATTTTTAGCGTAGTGGGCTCACTTTTAGGAATATACTGGAGATACTGGTATCATATGAAGCTAAAAGACCTAAGGAATCTATAGGCACCAATATAGGCACTTTATTATTATGCCATACCACTTTTACTATACTGTGTATATATTTGCATATATTTAAATATATTTATTCATTGATGTTCATACTACTACATGCAACAACATATTTAACCTATTTAACATGCTAAAATATATTTTCTCCTTTGTACAATATCCGTAAAATGCAAAATACTCTCAGGAAGAAAAAAAATACAAAAAATATATATTAATAATAAATGCCAAATAGCTGAATTGTATGTATATAATGTGTATAGAATGTATGTGTGTATGTGAATGTGTATGTGTTATTTTTTATATTCTTTATTCTGTTTTTATATCTATTTCAATCACCGGTAAATTGTTGTTTTTGACTGATCAAATCAACATTGCAGCTCTAGTTGTCTCTTCAACTCAATTACTGTTCCACTGCCAGAATTATGTAATGGGAAGACACTGAAAACTTTCAATGTTTATTGTTCAACTTAAACATTAATACACACTACCAACTAAAAGCAACTTGAATATAGAACATCTTTAAAATATAAAACATTATAATTTCTTATATTTCTGAGACAACCTGACCATTTACTTTATATTCTTCCCTCTAGTCTCAAATTGAACCACAGGTGACATACAGTATTTCAGAGGCTGTCTGTGATCAGGTGTTCCTGTATCTATTGTCGGGGTTAACATGCCCTGACACACTGATTGTAAAAGAAGTGTAAAGAAGCAGCATCTCATGTACCAAGCCCCAATTAAACTGTCAACAGAGGTGTCTGCTTCATACGTCCCACCCTCTTCTTTATAGTTTAATAGCTTCGGGTGACAAACACATACACTGTACACCAATGGACTTAGTAACCCCCAGACACAACAATAATCTCTGGTTGAAATTATTTACTTGTCCAAAATGATCTAAGCTTAGACACTTTGCCGATGCTGAATCCTGTCTGGGGAGAGTAGGGGGTGGGTGGGGGGTCAGCACAGGTTACAGTAAAGTTTAAACAGAGGGCAGGTGTTTTGACTGAAGATACCATTAGCTGAACAATGTGTGTTTCTGTGTATGAATCACTGTGAGTCTATACAGCGTGGTAACCTGACACAGACTAGACGCGACCCTGAGGTGACAGAGACACAGAGAATCAGTGACACCCACTCCAGTGAGGGGTTAGGACTGGGCCAGCTGTTTATATATGACAAAGTGAGACGATTGCTATGGGAGGCAGACACCTCCTGTGACAGTGTAATTGTCCTCATTGCAGTAGGTGCCTCAATTGCAGGACAGCGTGGTGTCCCGTGTCTCTAAAAAACAAGCGCACTCAATGTCTCTTGACATTTTAGTGTGTCAAAAAGAGCCGGCTAGACCAATTGTGGATATTGTAACAGCATAATTGTTGCTCCGAGGCAACATTGTTGAGGGAGTTTTGTCTGCTGGTGGTAGTTCGATGTCTGTGGGTTTCTGTTACAGGGAAAGAGAAAAAACTGCTGCAAAGGTCTATACACAGTACATGATAGTGTGAGGTCAAGTGGATATGACGTATCAAGGAGAATACAAATTAACAGTTTGAATACATTTTTTAGGTCTATTCTTTGCTGGTCATTAACTCGCTAGTGTAACCAGTGGATGAAAGTTTCATTGAACTGGCCTAATGAGGTGTGAATCAGCGCATCGGCCCCACAATACGATTTTATCCCAATACGGGTGAGTATTGAGATACAATATTTTGAGATTTAACTGTTTAACTGCATTTTGTGTCCACAAAATTAAATTCAATCAAGAATTGTTTTGTCAAATAAGAGAAAATTCTCAGTCTATTCATCTCACTTAAGTCTTTTTATTTCTCCACAATGAGAGTCAAACCCACAGACTGACCAACAAAGTATTCAGTCAAACTGAACTGAACTGATATCAAACATGTATGGACGACAACAACTGCAGCATTTTATCAAACTTTCCTCAACTTTAAGCTTCACTGTTCTCAATTTTTTGAATGAAATGTAAAAAAGCCGAACTTTACAGCAAAATGATATCCTGATGCACATGGTGCCTATAGATTCCTTAGATCTTCTAGTTTCATATGATACCAGTATCTCCAGTATGTTCCTAAAAGTGAATCTGCTACGGTGAAAATACTGACGGCCGTCAGAACGCTAAATATCAATACTTGGTGGCCATGAATCGATATAATATCGCCACGCAAAATATCGCGATACTATGCTGTATCGATCGTTTCTAGGCTCCATGTTATGCTATGTTCGATGAATTCCTGCTACCATTTAATGCTGCCTACTTTGAATAAAACCATTGTTTATTACAGGGCAGGTCATGCAGCTACTACCATGGTGTCCAGAGGATGCGGGACCAGAACACACTACAGCGGGTCCACGGACTCCATGAAGCCTGGGACGTCGAGGATCTTGTTTCACTGGGCAAAAGGCTCCGGGCGTGCTCCTACTATGCTGCACGTGAACTTATGCAGGACGCCTACATTATCTTCTGCCCATATAACTACCTGCTGGACCCCATGATCAGAGAGAGTGTGAGTAGGGTGTGATATACAGGATATAAGAGTTGTAGAACAATCAGTTTAGTTCTTCCTGTTCTACAAAACGCAAGCAAATTGAGAAAGCATCATCAATTTGAAAATACAAGCGCAGCATTTAGAAAAAGCACCAAAGACCACAACACAACAGAAGTGTTTCCAGAGGACACATATAAGTGATGCACATGTCTGGACACGCTTGTGATATTATCAAGTTATTTCAAGATAATTATAATTTCACGTTATTTCATGATAATGATATTTTCTATGATATTTTAATTTCGTTATAACAAAATATATAGCGTTAGCCTGCTACCCCATATCAATCCCACTGCAGTTAAACAAATTAAATAAACGAATGATACATGTTTTAGTTGGTCTCTCTCAATGGCACCCAATTGGTCTTGGTCTTATCAGCCCGCTAACGCTAGCACGCTATCGATCGCCGGCTAATGTTAGCACGATATGATTGGCCGCTAATGTTAGCATGCTATCGATCGGCCACTAACGGTTAGTGTGCTGTGATCGTTATAACGTGAAATTTTCATTATCTTGAAATAACGTGATAATCTCACAAGTGTGTCCAGACGCGTGCATCACTTTAGGGTGTCCTCTGGAAACACAATGCGCATTTTCTAAATGCTGCGCTTGTGTTGTCAAATTGATGAAGATGTTTTCTCAATTTGCTTGTGTTTTGTGTATTTGCATGTGTTTTCTTAAGTTGCAGTGCTGTGAGCTTTCAGGGCCACCGTAATTAACAAAGAAGAACTTTAATCTGGTCCTTAACAAAGGACTATATTATATGTACTGTAGAGATTCAGGATGAACCACTCCCTCTCCCCTTTCTCCTCCTTCCTTTCTTGCTTTCAATCGGAATTTTCACCAGATGGAGATTGACCTGGAAGGCCAGATTGTGGTGCTGGATGAGGCCCACAACATTGAGGACTGTGCACGGGAGAGTGCCAGCTTCACTTTTGACTACAGCACTCTGGTGTTGACCAGGGACGAGCTCGACGGGATGGTCAACAGCAACATCAGACGCTCACAACACGAGCTACTCAGGAACTTCTGCTATAGCCTGATCAAGTTGGTGATTCAGTGATGGAGTTCTGCACATTTTCATGATATTAGATATTTAGTAAAGATGTCTTTCTGTGCATGGTGTAGCTGGATCCAGGAGAGCCAGAGCCTGCTGTCTGAACGGGGATATGAGAGCTCCTCTAAAGTCTGGACTGGGAGGGATATAGTGGATATCTTTCATAATCTGGGCATCACTGCTGGCAGCTTCAGCATGCTGAAGGTAAACAAACACATCTTTTAATGGAGACGTTACAAACAGAAAGGGAAACTTTGCAGATTTTCAACTGGCTATTTTTCCCTACACTGCGGGCAGTACCTGCAGATAAACAACACCACATTGCATTCCCCAGAGCTCCCCATCAACCCCCTGCTCACCTGCAGCAAATATATGCTGGATGCAAAATGACACATTTGTCTTTTTTTTGTCTCTTATCTGCATATTTATTAATGTTGTTATCATATTTATCTCCACATGCTGCAAGTGCGAGGTGACAAACGAACAATATGCACATGTTTAAAAAAATCTATATCAAAGATTAAAAATGGCAAATCTCACTTTTCTGTAACTGTTTTTTCCTCATAGATTTGCCACTTTCAATCTCGAAATATTTCTCCCCTCCCACGGGTCCGTATTATTATTATTATTTTTTCATACTTCATAGTTCTCTCACCATTTCTTTCATTCAATCGATCCCAGTTGCATGTTTACCCGGCTAAAGTTTCATAGTGATTTGAGTTTGTAAAATTCATGCTGACATTTGGCGTGTTTCCATTAGGGTAAAAAGTGGCCGCTCTGAAAGTTTCAGGCCACGCCCTCTCAAATGACTGCTCACTCGGCGTGTCTCCATTACAAAAGAAGGCCTCAGAGGGATTTACCAGCCTCCGGAGGTGACGTATGGGTTTCGATTGTCGCTGAATCGCTTAGCGACAGTTTCGAACGTGACGTCACTTACGCAACGGATTTAACAGACGCACCAAACGTAAATGATAAGGAAGGAGACGCTGAGATGAAAGGAGCAGAGCTTGATGTGTTTCTTGTCGCTGTGTTCATATACATGGCGGTTCATGCAAATTATTGTTGTGACCATAGACATGGTTGTGACTACTCACTACTTGTTGTTCGTCAAGTACCATGTCACATCCCTCTTCCGTCCAATAAGGAACCAGACTGTTTTCGGTTAAACGGCCACTAGGGGCAGCTCACATTCAAATTGGGGGCGTTTCGAATACCTGCCTCATTCCGGGTATTCGACTATAGTGGAAACACACCTTTTGTGAGACTGTGTGTGTCAATTTTAGTGGTAAAACTGACTATTTATTTATGGCATGGAGGGAATTTGATTTACAACAACCCAGTCCTGGCGTCCTCAACATCAGGGAAGAAATATAATAATTCCAACTTGAATATTTGTAGCGTGTTCTTATTTGGTTTATAATAGTCAACAATGTTTTTTTTCTCACATAGTGTTCTCTTCCACCGTCTTTCTTTGTGACAGCAAAGCCTGGTAGCAGTGTTGGAGAAAGAGGAGCGTGTCGGTGTGGTCAATGGCAAAGAGGATATGGTTCAGATCCCAACCATCAGCACAGCTAGCTCCACTTTCCTCAAAAACCTCTTCATGGTGCTGGGCTACATCTACTCCTCTGAGGACCAATACAGGTTTGGAGACTAACCGAAGAAGTCAGCTAAGTCAAAATCATTTGTCATGTCATAGAATGGAATGATCGCTCAGTTCTCTGTGTGTCTGCAGGTTTGCTGAGGACTACCGAGTAGCTCTGCAGAAGAGCTTCGCTTGGACCAACCAGGTCCCCCCTGATGTGCCTGATGCACAGGGCTATTTTGTTGTACCACGCCGCAGACAAAGACAGATCATCCGAGTCAAGGCAGAAGTCCTGACACTGAGCTTCTGGTGCCTCAACCCTGCTGTGGTGAGAAATTAGAGATGGCAAACCCTGTAACGTAGGCACACTGATCTATTACTGACGTCTCTAAACATAAATGTACACTACATTAGGTACATCTGTTCAACTGCTCGGTAACGCAAATATCTGATCAGCCAATCACATGGCAGCAACCCAATGCACTTAGGCATGTAGACATGGTGAAGATGAGCTGTTGAAGTTCAAAGTGAGCATCAGAATGGGAAAGAAATGTGATTTAAGTGACTTTGAACGTGGCATGGTTGTTGGTCTGAGTGTTTCACAAACTGCTGATCTAGCAACCATCTCTAGGGTTTACAGAGAAAATATTCATTTCTCTGGGCCAAAATGCCTTTTTGAAGCCAAAATGTCAGAGGAGAATGGCCAGATTGGTTGGAGTTGATAGAAAGGCAACAGTAACTCAAATAACCACTCGTACAGCCAAGGTATACAGAAGAGCATCTCTGAACGCACAACACGTCCAACCTTGAAGCAGATGAGCTACAGCAGCAGAAGACCACACCGGGTGCCACTCCTGACAGCTAAGAATAGGAAACTGAGGCAACAATTTTGCACAGGCTCACAAATATTGGGCAATAAAAGATTGGAATAAACGTTGGTAGGGTCAGAATTTGGCATAAACAACATGAAAGCAAACGGTTGAGGCTGCTGGTGGTGGTGTAATAGAGTGGGGGATATTTTCTTGGCGCCGTGAGTACCAACTGAGCATGGTTTAAACGCCACAGCCTACCTGAGTATTGTCCCTTTATGACCACAGTGTACCATCTTCTAGTGGCTACTTCCAGCAGGAGAACGCTCCATACCACAGAGCTCAAATCATCTCAAACTAGTTTCTTGAACTTGACAATGACCTTCACAGTCACCAGATCTCAGTCCAATAGAGCACCTTTAGGATGTGGTGGAACGGGAGATTTGCATCACGGATGTGCAGCCGACAAATCTATGCTATCATGCGATCATGTCAATGTGGACCCAATGTGTAGGTTGGACCCCCGTTTGCCTTCAGAACTGCCTGAAGGCAAACGGGGGTCCAACCTAGTTCTAGCAAGGTGTACCTAATGTAGTGGCCGGTGAGTGTTTGTCTTAACAAGATCTGAAATTAATGTTGGTATCCTGCCAAATGCTAGTAAAATGTGTCACAAAAATAAACATTTAAGATTATTTACGTTTTTTTTCAGCTTTTAATCTCCATTGTGCAAGCCTTAAAATTATGTTTTTATGGCATTAAAAACTACTCTTGTGTCCATGTTTGTATCTGTCTGTCCCAGGCCTTCTCCGATTTGAGAAAGTCGGTGCACAGCATTGTGCTGACATCAGGAACCCTGTCACCCATGGGCTCCTTCTCCTCTGAGCTTGGGGTGAAATTCTCCATCCAGCTGGAGGCCAACCATGTCATCAACAAGTCCCAGGTAAGTAGGTTTACCCAGGGAACAATACAGCTTATGCAGTTTGTGGCTTTTCTGCAGGGTATCCGTGGGGTCTTACAAAGTCTTAAAACGTCTAAAATCCAATCATTTCAATTTAAAATGTCTAAAATGATCTTAAAATCTCATAAAATGTCTTAAAAATGTATTTACGTTACTTTTATTGAAAACAAATACATAAATTCAGTCTCGCTTTTAAATGTTCCGATTTTTGAGGACGCTATAACATAACTACAAAACGGAGCGAAGAACATGTGCAGCCTGGTCAAAAATTATCGATCATAACCAACTTGTGTGCTGTGCGTGCCCCGGTGTGGTACAGGCTAGCATAGCAGCGCCCACAGCAAAGCCAAATTATTCATGTAAGACGGGTAAGTCCAAGTTCAACAATTTGTGGCTCCAGAACAAACAATTCAATGGATGGATGGAAACATATATGAAGAACATTGCACCTTCTGCAAGAAAACTTTGAAACTTAGTTTGCAAGTAATTCTGGGCCTCCGATTTTCCTTCAAATCCTTTGTACTTTTTTGCCAGTATGGATGTGAAATTGTATTAATTATGGTCTTAAAAAGTCTTAAATTTGACTTGTTGAAACTTGCAGAGACCCTGTTCTTACAAGTTAAGTAAATTATTGTTCAAGAGGATATTTAGCTTCTTGTAATATGACTCTGAGTTATGACTTTAACTTCAAACCTCCAACCAGTGACCTTAGGACTTCTTAAATGTAACTTCCTGAATGCTACACTTAAGAAAGAGAGGTATGGTTAGTCAGTATGAGGTCCAGGTCTTCAAAAGGTAATTAAAGTAGAGTCAGAATGTAGAACTTGTAGCTAAAGGTGTCCCAAACAAATAGAAACATTGACCCTGTATTTGTTCCACATATGTCACAGACAGTGCCACTTTTGACCAGCAGATGTCACAGTCTAACCATTTTCATTCCAGTAAATCATTTGAAGGCCTGAGATAGGGAGCTGTTGATTTTTAGGAGTTAATGGCAATAAATATGTCACAGATTAGGTCACAGATCATAACTGGCGAGTTGGACTTAAGAGAACCTGAGAATCAAACAAGCAATGATTCGGCAGTCAGACAGTGCACATGACAATATTTGGGCCAACATGATACTTTTATTATATAAAGTATAATGGTGATTTCTAACGCCCTCTCTTCAGGTATGGGTGGGCACTGTTGGTGCAGGACCCCAAGGCAGAAAACTCTTAGCCACCTTCCAACACACTGAAACGTACGCCTTCCAGGACGAGGTGGGTGCGCTGCTGCTGCAGGTCTGCCAGGTCGTGGCCAAGGGTGTGCTCTGCTTTCTGCCTTCCTACAAGGTAAATATACCATTAAGACACATACTTTACTACAACAGGAAACGGAGGCTATGAAATGACTGTCAATACATCACAGCTCTACATGTTTGAGTCTTGTCAGTCGTGGTTATTTTTATTGTTATTATTATAACCTTTATTTAACTAGGAAAATCCCATTGAGATTAAGAACATCTTTTTCAAGGGAGATATAGGCAGCAGAAAATACAAAGCACATTTACAAAATTTTATAGTAGAAGGACAAACAAAAAAGCAAAAATGATTACATTTACAAACAGATTATGGAAAACATGTACAGTCATGGAAAACATTAATAGACCACCCTTTTTCTTCAATTTCTTGTTCATTTCAGTGCCTGGTACAACTAAAGGTACATTTGTTTGGACAAATATAATAATAACAACAAAAATAGCTTTAGCCATTTTCCATGGTTTTCTTGATAATAACCAAAATCAAGAAAACCATGGAAAATGTCTAGATATCAGCTCTTAAATTAAACTCTTATGAGCTATTTTTTGTTGTTACCATTATATTTGTCCAAACAAATGTATCTTTAGTTGTACCAGGTTGCACCATTGAAGTGAACAAGAAATTGAAGAAAAATGGTGCTCTTATATTTTTTTCCATGACTGTACATGTTATAGTTGTCCTCAAGTACTCTCAGTTTAGATTTAAAATCGCTCAATGATATTAACTCTGTTAGTTTCCAGTCATTCTAACTCCATGCAAAAGGTGCAGAGTTGAACAGAAAGCAACAAAAGATCTTGAGAATGGAAAGAATAAAGACCAGCACTTCTCTATGCAATTAGGGTACAAATGTAGGTAGGCAGTAGTCCGAGCATTGCCTTAGATATAAAGTAAACCAATGACTGATCCTTCGAGTGGCCAGAGTCACTGGGCCATCCCACCCGAGAGTACAACTCACAGTGATGTGTCAGTGTGTCACAAGTATACTTTATACGAAATCATTTTTTTCACAGTTAGTGTTTTGCTCCAGAGCATTTTATGATCTCAACATTTCACAAATCGCTCTTGAGGGCAGCTTTGTTCATTTCACAGCAGCACAAGAAATGTCAGAGTGAGTCAGTGTGGCTTGTGCAGGAGCTTATTGCAGGATAGATGCAGACTGTGGGACTGTAGCCTTCTATTGGCCGCCTGTTTCATGCAGTATTCTTCTCCACTTCTGTTGTCTCTGATTTCTATTTTGCAAGGCACCATCACTCAAATGTGATGGGTTTAAAGAAGTGCAAGAATGCTAGACTCTCGTAGTTACAGGAAACACGCAGCCTGGATAAGTGCTTGTTTTTTTATCCTGATAGTGTTTTAAACCTTTTCTTACCAAAGTTGTTTTTTGACCTCATACTCTCACTGGCTTGCTGATACGTGATTGACCACTGCAGTGTGATGTCAATCTGCGTTTCCCTAAAAGTTAAGTCTGTTTCAACTTTCTCACAGCAAGCCACCAAGTTTTTTTTCCAGCATCTCCTGGATTTTCTGGCATTTTCGATGCACTGCCGACCTGTTATGAATGCAGCCTAAAGGACCTAAGCCCAAGATCTTAGGTGGCCCCGCCATTTCTACTTGCAGGCAAGCTTAATTAACATTACTATGATGTGAACATGTCTGACCTTGGCAGGTTGGTGTTGCACAACAAAAACAAAAACCAAATGAGATAGACAAGGACTAGAGAGCTTAAAAGAAAAGGAGCAGAATATAAAACAAAAACCTACAGGAAGCAATGCAAAAACACCACAGTGTGTCCTCATACATTGATTATTCCCAGTGAGGTGTCAGTGAGCTGCACTTCATGAATTTAACAGCAGAGGTGCATTTTTAATTTCCACGTTCTGCCACTGAGAGGAGCTAGAGACCATACATTGGAGTAGTGTCCCGTGTTTTTCTGATTTGAAGGTATTTTTTATTAACTTGCCTTGCAAAACAAGTAACATTTTTTCAAAGTCTACATTCCTATAGATGCTGCTAAGAAGCTGGTGGTGGTGTTATATGTTACAACAGATCACTACTAATCAATAGAGGTACTTGTCAAGTGCTTGTTAAATGCCTGCACCCTCATGGAACTGTATCCTCTTTCAGTTAATGAGGGAGCTTCTGAGAGCGCACTCATAGACACTTTGTCCCCCTTTGTTTGTTATGCGTTTTTCTTCATGAATAATTAATTCCTGCTGTAGCTCAGTTGTCCCATTAGCTTACTCTGGGCCAAGTGGATTTTATTTATCATTGTATGTTTGGCCACATTACACATGTTACTTTGCTCAATTAGCAAATTTTGTTCAATGAACATACTGTTGGAAACAAAACATTTGAGTTTAAAATCCCTGTTAAAAAAAATCACATACATTCTTTACATTATAATGTAGCAGTTTTTCACCTTTTTGCCTTGTAATGAAGCACTCGCTGCTATTTGTCTAAATAAATTTAAGAGGTACTGTTTCCCAGTAATTCACAGAAAAAAAAAATCATGTCAACATTTTTAATTTTATTTTATTTATGACCCATATGTTGTTTTTTCTGCTTTCCAATATATGAACACGGTTAATTATCATGCAACCCCTCAGATGTCTCTTGGGACTTTTGGGGTCATACAGTGTTTTTATGAATATATGTGTATCATTTTATAACTCTTCCATTTTACACATTTCATGATTAGGACTGCAAGAAACAACTATTTTTGACAATAGATTCATGTGTCAATCAGGATAATGAGATAAAAAAAGAAAAAACTATTTTCTTTCATTAAAATAAACAACATATTCTTCCTTTTCTGTGCTCTTTTAAACATTTACAGTTTCATGTAACTGCACATATCTTGTTGTTTTAGTTAATAACAGTTGCTGATGAAAAAGGCGAATATAGACGAGGCCAATACAACTAAAAGCTAAATGAAATAAATGGGCATGCAGCCATGCACTGACAGAAACATGACTGCTCAAGTTTCTGTTGTAAAGAAGAAAAGGCTTCACTTTAGACGGTCTCTGAGTAATGGCATTAAAGCATGACATATTCCAAAATCTCCATAATGTTATAATGTTATTTCTTGTTGCAGTGTATGTGAGTGACGAGACTGACAGGAAGTAAATATGAAACCTGTAGCTGCTGATTTCAGCTCATTTTAACGGACAAACGATTGATTTGAAAACAAATCTAAATACATTTTTTGATTGATTACTGTAGCCGGGCATCAGCTTTATCCATCTTTAAAAGAGCTTTATCGGGGGCCTGACTAAATTGATCCATCACTTAACAAGGAGAAAACAGAACTAATCGATGATGAAATTCATTGCCACTATTTTTAGAATTGATTTTATTTGATTTAATCAAGCAGCTCTAATCATTTTGAACTTCTGCGTTGCCTCCCATTCTGTTACATCCACATCCTGTTTCAACAGGGAGTTCATTGTGTCTTGGAAGCCAGGCATCATTGATAAACTGTTTTGCTGTAATGAGTCAATGTCATGTTAAGAGGACACACAGTGGACCTTCACATCTGTGTTTTTGCCCTTGGCAAATTTTCTTTTTGCCTTTGGCATATTTGCGCGGTTCGTGTTCGACTTGTATTTCAACGTGTCACATGCAGTGATCATTGGTTTGATTTCTCTGCAATCTTTGTTTGCTTGCTATCCAGTTGCATTCTCATGCAGCTTACGACTTGGCCATCTAAGACTCTGAGCCTCGCCGTTTTCTCATTTTACCTTCCTTTTTGTCAGTCTGTGATGCCAGCCGAGGAGTGACTATGAGCTGTGGGATGTTTTTTTTATTATTGATAGCCATGTAGGAGACTTTTATCTCTGTCTCAATGCTGATGCATAAATATTTAATCCACAGTCAGCTCTTAAAGATGAGGGGATATGAAGGGCTGGGGTATTAATTGGAGCCCGTGGAGGCCTCGCTGGTGCCGCTGAGTCCCATCTTCCTTGTGATATGTGTGTTTGTGTGTGTGCGGGCAACACAAAGACGATAGGTCAGCTGCAGACATCCCTGTTCAGTGTGTCTAGGTGATGGCTATCAGCCCCACAGACACAACTGGCCCAGTGATAGACAGAAGCCCCTCTTACACAGCCAGTCTTTCCTCTGTCTCACTATATGTATAAAACTTACAAAGACAGAATAGGAGGCATAGCTGTTCCACCTCAGAGCTGGCAGCAGAGGTATTATAACAATCTGCATAAAAGGGGCGGCCAGCATGGAGGACTACACACAGTCTAGTTGACCCACAGGCAGTTCAAAAAATGACACCACAGCGGTAAGAGCAAGTTATTAATAACTAACATTAGATGAAATACTCCACCTTCCACATCATCACTTCCCCTCTCTCTTCCATGCACACACACACACCTAGGAGAGTGATGGGACTTTCAGTTCTCGTCTCTCGAGAGTGTCAGTATATGCATGAAGTTGTCGGTCTGCAGGCTCATTGATTAACAAATATTTCTGTGGGTTCAGGCTGGAGATGGGAATAATTAATAGATCAATGGTCGTTAAGAATTTGGTTGATCATGTGGAATTTTTTATCGATCTGTGAATTATTTAATTTTATCTCTGACTGCATATCAGTATCACTGAACTGAAACACGCCGAGCGTTCAGTTCTGCAGCTATACGTCAATAAGCCAATGAGCTGAGAATTAAGTTGGATAAAGCTACAGTTTGCAAACTGAAAGCTGCAATAACAATTATAAAACACACAGAAATACAGGAGTTTTAATTTGAGCAAAACTAGCTTACTGTATCAAGGTTTAATTTGATCCAAAACTTATTTAACTCAAAACACATTTAAATATGCAAGATTACTGTGAAACTAACATCATGCATCTACTGGGCATAAAACGTTGAACTCATTGATGTTTTATTTACAGTATCAACTCACTTGAGTTAGTTTGAAGATCGACAGGATCAAGTCTCTTTTCGTCCTTTCAAAATAAAAGTGTCTGTTATCAAAACAGGCTTTTGCATGGTACTGTATACATCTTTTATTTTGAACATGTAAGAATGGCGATAAGTCGAATAATTGATAGTTATTGTTATAGATAATCGAGTTAGCAGGTTACTTCCAAACGCCCATCATGTGCCGGTTGTTTGGTTCAGTGTAAAAAAGCAAAGCCAGCGCAATGCTGCACCTTCAGTACAGAGATACTGCAGAATCTCTGTGTAAATGAGCCAGAAGACAGCAGTAAGGCCCCAGCCTGGGCAGGGTCAAGGAGTTACACCTCAAGGCTCGCTTTCTCACTCTCTTTCTTTGCATACACACAATCAACCCTCAAAATCAAAAGGATACCCAGCACTGTTTAGTATCCTCTTATAGAAGGTAAAATTAGTAATAAAATCATCATGTTTTTTGGGATTGGCATTGATAAATGAGCAGTGTTTGTATTTCTGTAACTAAGATTGTCATTTTCCAGCAGGGGGTTTTGTACACTGTAGACAAATTGGTTCAAAACTCAAGAGCATGATGCATATTGGCACACAGCTCAACAAATGCATTTTTTAAGCTACAAAGACACAAAAGTATGCCTGTAATCATGGTCACACACACACTCTTGCACACGCTTTGCCAGAGAGCCTACACCAGTGCTGTGGTTTTATAGCACTTTAGCCTCAACAGCCCCCCAGTTAATACCCATTAAAACCACAGCGGACCCTGCAGTCTGGTCCCAGCCGCAAGAGGAAGGGACCAATGCTCCACCGGAGAAGGGGACTGATGGTTTATTAAAAAAAAAATTGGGGTTTTGCAGAGGTGAAACGATGGCAGGGAATACAAGAGGCTTTTAAAGGAGATTGAGATCAGGGCCATTAGGTGATGTCGCCTCGCTGTCTGTGTGAAGACGCGCCCAGCGCTGGCGCCTGGGCTCCGCCGAGCGTACGTGTCAAATCAAAGTCAAAACCAACTGCAGGCTGAACACCCGTCAGCACACACTGTCCTCACAGCTCCGAGGTATCAGAAGCACCAATCACACAGCTTCAGAAGTATCTCAAAGTGAGCCCAATGTGCCATAGCCCTCCTGATTTTTTTTCTTTTTTTTTTTAACTGATGTGATGTTTTATATGAGTTTTTACAGTGGAAACTTTAGGATTACTGCCGTGTGACTAAGCTGGAGCTTTTTTGGGAGGCTTAGAGTTTCAGACTTGAAAGGTCAGATGTAGCCTCAGTCATCTCCTTCTTCCTCCTTCACAGTAGCAATTTGTTGCTGTCAATGCATTTGAAATATCATATAAACATAACATAGTGCTACCAGAAAGGACAGCAAAACACGCCTCTGTGTAGTTTTTTTTTGTTCATTCGTCTTAGGTGCTGTAGGGGCATACATGCTTAGATGGTGTCTTTGATTTGCTTGCTGACAACAGACAGTTTTAACTGTACCTACGTGGAATTGAATACTATGACTAAAAATTGCATTGTTAAAGGATGAGGTCGGAGGTATTCTACATTTTTAACACGATTAGACCCCCCCCAAAAGATAATGAACGTATTCTTCTAAAAAAAATTGTGTATGCAAAGCCTGAAACATCCGACTCCTCTGTGACATCGAGCTCCACTGTAGTCTAAAAACTATTTTAAAAACACACCTGTGAGTTACACATCACCATGTTTAGTTGATTTTGACTCAATCCTTCATACACTGGCAGAAATGCTTATTAACTTTTTACTCTGCCTGAGTAATGTTTATTCAAAACTACAATGAGCCGTGTTATAGGACATTTTCAAACCATTTACAACCAAACCACCTATAAAAAACAAATAAACAAACTATATATTTTTGACCCTTTTTGGATATAGTCATCTTCAGTAGAGACCAATGGGCTTGTGGCTGAGGTATAAATATATATCCCTTGTGCAGTCTTAATATTCTTTGTACTGAAAAAATGACCCGCCATTACTCACTTAACTCTTAAAATAAATGATTGCATTATTATATTAAAATCTAAGAAACAACCTGTCTTTCATCAAAAACTTCTTTACAGTTCAGAACACTGAAGGGAAACAATGACTTGAACCACTTTGGCATTGTAGTTACAGATTAGTGACAAAATACATTTCCCGACCTTCAAGGTGTATAAATGACAACAAGAAATAGGATACAATAAATTAGCGAAAATCTTCAAATTCTGACATAAATAAAAATCATTTTGTTTTTGTTTTTGTTTGTTTTTTGGCTAACATTGTGGCTGGGTCATTTTTGACCCTGATATTAACATTTTTACTGTAAAGGCATTTGTTTGACATTCTATCACATTTTGCCAAGTTTTCTTATCTCTTGCAGAAGATACTGCAGAGGGAATGTGGGATGCTGAATAGCTGATGTAGATAGATGGATAGATAGACAAGGACAATTTCCAATTTAATAATTATGAGTATGAAAATGTCTCAAAATATACATTTTATTCTCATTCAGTCTAATAGGAAATATTAAAAAAAGATGAAAAGGAAGCACTATCGGTGACTCTTCTTTAGGCGGCAGCAGTGTTTATGCAGCGTTCTGTTGTCACCACTGGTGTGACTGGGATGTGCAGAGCAGACAGCAGGGGGAGAGTGGCAGGCCAGAGGGTGGCAGGTGGCTTCTTGCCACCAGTCTTGGCGTGATGGTTACTGTGATATTTTGGGGCTGAATAATTTACGCCGCAACAACACGTCTCCCCTCGCCACTGCGAAATGTGGCTCCTGGCTGCATGTTTCATTAATGCCGTCGCCTCCAAACCCCTTCCATAATTCAGTAGGCACTAGAAGAGCTGCGATGTGTTGCCACACAGCTCACTGACACCAGGGACACAGGGAAGGAGATAGAGAGAGGCCAGATGCAGTAGAGGTGAAAGATGGGGAGATAGTAAGGGGGAAGAGAGAGGAAGTGTAAAAATGCGAGAAAGACTACAGTTCACTGCTTCTATCTAGTTGTTTCACCACAGTGTCCCAATCGGCAGGAAGATCTGGCCCACTTTACCGTGTCACTGGCAGCGGCTGAGCATAGCACCTACCATGCCTGGAAAAGGCAGTAAATTATTCACACTTTGTTGTGCTCTCTTATGTGCTAAATACTGCTCATTCCCATTTATGTTACCTGGGCATCGTAACAGTGCTCCTCTTAACAACTGTGGGAAACCAATGAACACACTTTTAATTGACAACTTTACTGTCTTTTAAAGACCAGTAGACCAATTGCTTATGTTTAAGAGATGCACCGAAATCCTATAAAACTAATAGGGCTTTGGTGTAATGTCCATTAATCTTGGCAAGTAAAGGTAATTCTGTTTTGGTAAGAAAAAACCCTACAAAACAGAATGACCTCAAACCCTGTTTATGCATGCAGATATTTTCTGATTATACTTTCTCTTGCAGATCAACTATTTTAATTTCGACAATGCAGTGAAATGTCATCTATAGTGCTTAACCTAGCTGGCATATGCAAATTTTAGATCTTCTTTCTCTTTAAGTTATACAAAGAGCTGTGTAGTTGACCCTGGAGACTGACATTTTATAGCACAGCTCAGTCTGCCAACTAAACACAAGGTCTCTGTCAGATGTTGTCCCTAAATTATTCATAAAGGTACTCATGTCTGTAATTTTTGTCTGTAATTTCTGTGTTGGGCGTCTAACACTCACATGGCTGAAAGCCTTTGCTGAAGGTGCTGAAGATCCATTTGACTGCACAATAAAACGCTCTGCTCCACACCTACATCCATGCAGTTTCATTTATCGGGCCAGTCTTGGGATGTGCGCGGCCTATATCAGTGCTGCCTGGGGCAATAAAAGTAACACCTTGGTTGAACATATTTGTATATGAATAAATGAATGAATGAACGGGTCAGTCAAAGTTTGAAACAGCATATATAGCTAAATTTCCTGTTGATTTGATATCCGTTTCAATTTAGCAAAACGGTTTGACTTAAAACATTGGCTAATAATCATTTCAAGCCAAGATACCAAGAACGCTTTAAAAAATTAGCAGTAATTTATGATCCAGTGAAAGCAAATGACACATGGATGAGAGTGATCAAAGTCATAAACACATCCTAATTTCACTTTATTTAACAGAATGTCATATCTGATGTACCACTTTTATTGAACTTTGTCTTAAATGGACTGCAATGGCTAAAGATAAGTGACGTGCCAGTGTTTTGAGCAATGAATGAGCTCAACGGCTTGCTGATCTACCGGGCTAGTCTAAACTCATTAGGGCCTGAGGAAATTACCTAGGAACGCTCTCCTGTTGGTCCACTACCTGCAAAGTTACATGAAATCTGCTGTCTTTACTATCTGTCCATCCGTCCATCCATCCCACACTTATCTGAGTGTCCCTCTCCTCAACCACATGTTCCAGCTCTTTCTGCGGTACCACGGGGCGTTCACCGATTGGAACCGAGATATAAATTATAATCCCTTTAGCATGTTCTGGGTCTTCCCCAGGACCTCTTACCAGTTGGAACGCCTCTAAAGGGAGGTGTCAAGAAGGCATCCTGATTGGATGCCTAAACCACCTCAACTGGCTCCTTTCGACCCAAAGGAGTCTGAGTTCCTCACCCTATCTCCAAGGCTTAGCCCAGCCACCCTACAGAGGAAACTCATTTCAGCTGCTTGTTTCCGCAATCTCATTCTTTCAATCACTACCCAAAGCTTAAGACCATAGGTGAGGGTTAGAATGGATTGGTAAATTGAAAATCCTGCCAATGATGAAATGATTAAGTTAAAGCATGGCACTTGTAGTACTGCCAAATAAAGTTTTGCATATATGATTGTTGGCTCCAAGACACAATCATTGACTTTGTCTTTACTAGGGTTGGGAAACTCGTACTGTGGTCCAAATTAGAACTGATTCCAAGACGCAATGAATATTCTTTTTAAGTTTCAACCCATATTTATATATTAAGTAAACAAGCCTGTCTGTGTCTGTCTTTACATGGCATGTCTCGAAGAGTCTTAGTAACATAGTTGCGTTACTTGTGAAGCAATGTCTGGGAAATTATTTGAATTACATTATTTCTCACTTTTTCGAGCAATGGCGCCATCAGGCAGCTGGCTGATTGCATTAACTGTCCTGATGTATGCTTGACCCTTGGTCTTTTCGACTGGTTTCAGTGTTGGACAGACTATGATTGATCATATTATTTAACCTGTCATTTGTCCCAGTTGTGTACCGTATTGGTGGTGGAAGGCAGTGGATTTTTAGGGGGAAATAGCATAGAAGTGCTGTTCATAATCTGAAAGCTGGGAACCTGAAGATTAATTTGAGATGCAGCCCAGCACTGTGTTGCTCTTATCATGGATCTGTAATAAAATTATACACACATTACATCAATACACTAAGACCTTTGGAACGCCATAGAAAAATCAATGCTGTGATTTTTTTTCAAATGACATTTTAGAGAATTGGATGGTGAGCCTGTCTGTTTTAGAAACTGCTCAGAAAACCCTCTATTGTCAACATACCTAGGAAGTCACACATCCATGCTGTCGTAAAGTTTCACGAGGCTTTGATTATCCCAGAGGTCTCAACAGGTAATTCTATACAGTTAGGTCAAGTTTAAAAAAAAAATGCTCTTACTGCAATGAAATGGCTATTATGGGGACTAAGATCATCACACAAGAATAAGTTAAGGCTCATTGAATCCACAAGAGTCTCAGTCATACACAATTTATGCAAAATTGAGTCTGCTAACAACCTCGGAAAGAGGAAAAAAAAAAATCCAACCAAATTAAAATGTATGAAATTATATTAGGCCTTCGGGGTCCAAAAGCTAAACTGTGTCATAGTTTTTAAAAATATTCCTGTAAAATAAGCTTGTGACCTGTTTTGACCCTGTCCCTCAGAAAACTGGACTCAAGAAGAGTTACATGGACCGCTAAGATCCAAATGATACCTGACACTAGTCTTTACTGACCCTGTTGCATAATTTTCATCAGTGAGAGCATTTTCCTCTGCACTCTTCGCCTCGTGGAATCAGCTCCTTTCCAAGTGCAGCCTGGCAGATAATGGCTGTTTTGTTTAGTAGTAGATCTGTCTAAAGTACATAACATAAATTATTCATATCCTTCTCAAGATTGCACTGGAAAGCTATTGGAGGACAAAAGCTTTGCCGAGTTGAAGACGCACGTAAGGGGGCGGGAGGGTAGGGGGCGTCCTCGTCGATGTAACACTGCATATTTAGTGAATGTGTGATGTTTTATTGATGCAAACGTCCTGACCTCACTTGCTTTAGGAGGAACCGACTTGATGAAATCTTCCCCATGCTTCATTTCACCACTATAAGGCAATCACACTGGCACGCAAGATATAATCACCACTGTCGTACTGTCTAATTTCCCTGACTGTCTTTGTTGTTTTCTTCTATACTGCATATAACCTGCAGAGTTACTTTAGCTTGAAAAACACTTGAGTTCTAGCTGGTACGTAGAATAGGTGTCCTGTTGGGGATAAGCTGTCTGTGAATAGTCTCCACTTTCCCCTCATCTGGTGTCCTTATCTGCATCTAGCTCAGGCTTTACAGCTTGACACTATTAGCCTGTTGAGAAGTTTTCTGCTGACAACAAGAAGAACTTCTACTTGACCCTTCTAACACATTTCCAAGCCAGTGAAGCTGCTCTTTGATTGTGAAGCCATGCTTATTCAAGGATATAATCTGCACAGCACAGACATGAGTGGGGCCATGGAAGGATGAGGGCTTTTTAGATCAATGTGCCTCTCCTGAGAGTTGCTGACTTTTTGCACTAACAATAGCACTGGAACAGTGATTTTATTACAAAGAGGCTCTAAACACATCAGCCTTCTGCCAAGTACAAGTAAAGAAAAGCAACCCAGGCTGTGTGTGCACACAAGGGCAAACATGGGCTGCCTAACGTTTCAGCTCTTTGTTTCATGACTGTTTTTGATATTCTAATGAATCCTTTTCTATAAATTAAAGGCAGTTTATCCTGAGAGCATACATCTTTTTGAACAAATAATTTTCAAAAACATTTTATTGTCTGATTTTCTTTCCAGCCTTGGACCCCCTCACACTTTGAAAACCTCTGCACTTAACCATGAGGCAGTTCTATCCTCACTTTCACAATTGTGTAATCAATTTCTACTCTTTTTACCAATACTTAGTTAGCCTCGATATTTACACGATGCCTACTATATTTTGTTCAGATGCTGGACAAGCTGCGAGACCGTTGGGTTAACACTGGTCTCTGGGAGAAGCTGGAACGACATAAAACTGTGATCACAGAGCCTCGCGGTGGTGGCAAAGGAGACTTTGACGAACTGCTTCAGACGTATTACGATGCCATCAAGTACTGTGAAGGAACAGGCGAGAATGGTAAACCTCACCAGCTGATGGTTGTGCTATATTACTCTGCAACTTGATGTCTTTAAATTAAAGAGGAAATACATTAATTTGGTCTACTCTAGTGCTTGTATAGTGAGTCTAGCGTTTAATTGATTTCTAACAAGAATGGCAAGTGCTGCTGCTGCATCTGTAATTAAGTAGTCATTTGTACAGCTGCAGCAGTACCAACCATATCTTCATCTTCACAGTGTTGCTGTTTACTGTATGTGATGTCTTGGTTACAGATGGTGCGCTGCTGATCGCAGTCTGTCGGGGTAAAGTGAGTGAAGGACTAGACTTCACTGATGACAACGCCAGGGCAGTGGTCACCATTGGAATTCCCTTCCCAAACATCAAAGACCTCCAAGTAAGTAGAATCACACAAGTCTGCAGATATTCTGCACAGGGGATAAGCAGGTTAGACGAAGCAATTTATTTTGACCTTTTCCAGGGTTTCTGCCAGTTTATAACCACGCCCAGCGAAAACCCTGGGATCGGGGAAGAAGAAAACAAATTTTGGGGCAAGAGTTGAAAACAACAAAACCTGCTAGCATCACAAAGACCAGCAATGAAAATCAAACTGTTCTGTGTCCCACACTAACACACAGTTAAACATAAACACAATTATATATATATTTGCACACAGCACAGAGCCAGATCCTAAAGCACTCCAGCCTCTGACCTCCTGACAGCTGCAACAGGGAATTGGACCCAGGTTATTGAGGTAGCATAAAGCTTGCTAGTATAAATGTTAACGTCAGTGGTTAGCTAAGGATTATAAGGGCAATTTTACCTTTAACTTTAGCAAACAAGTCAACAGCCTATGCTTGGAGTTTCAGTAAGTGAGCTTATGATAACGTAAGCAAGAAGGAACCAAAAACGCTGCAACAGCTCAACAATGTCAAACCCTAACTTCGTCCCCTGTGGGACGTAAGGCTGCAGTGGGACCTCTGCAGTGTGCCTCTGCCCATGACAGGTGCATCTTATCCAGCTCTTCCAACTTTTAAACTAAACAGCTAGCACTCATAAATACACACCAAATCTACATCATATTCCATATGTGTATAAATTAGACAAAATGTTAATTGTTACACCTACACATTCAAATTATTATTAATCAATTAATTAGCTTTACACTCAGCTGTATAATTAACATAAAATAAAAATAAAAGCATGCAAACTATTAAATAAACAACAGAATGATTGTTTTGGGCTTTACATAAATTAATCATAATAAACCTTATTAGACAGGTGCCAGCACCAGGCCCTCTGCTGTCTCCCAGTCCTCTGCCCCATCACAGGGTGTCTGCAGGATCTTACATGTATTAAAAATTGATCAATCAGTTTAGCTAAAACATGTTTAAAGGTCAAACAGGGATGCAAACATGTCACGTTATGGTGAAAATTGCTGTTTTGAATCATTGTGCAGATCAGGTGCATTTCTAAAATGAGGAGGGAGGGCTTCAAAATTTCAGTTTTGTCACCTTTTTCACCCCTATTTATAGCTCTTCAATCAGTATATCTGCCTAGAGAAGTTTTATGTTCGAGTTTGCCTGAACTCTGATCTTTGCATTTCTTTTTAGTTAGGCACATAGGTTTGATGTCACCTGGAAAGGATATCCGTTAGCTAGCTCAGTTAGCCACTGACTGCTGCTTGATAGCACACAAAACTTCCTTTACACCCGCTTGTTCAACTACACATTTTCTGAGAGGTAAATGCAAGTTTTTGCACAAGTGGTTTCAGGATAAGTTGTTAAAGCAATGGTTGAGGCCCGTCAGAAGGCAATTAGTGTGGCCTCGGTGTGGATCTTCATTGTCCAGTCCCACATTAGACTGTTTAGTTGTGCTATTTTGCAATCAATACATAGTAAATGTAAGTTGTAAGTAGGGGTGTTGCCCATGAAGCCGGTTTGAACTCAACGAGATGATATAAGTCTGAAGATATATGGAAAAGAGCCAAAAAATTGTCATAAAAGGTATTAAATTTAACTTCAGGATTTCTGCCTATAACCTGGATCTACAACTCCATTTGACTGCATATGAGCAAATGCACTGAAAACCTATTTAACTGAGGAGTATCACTGTTGCGCATCCCTGTGAGTGCAACAAGCTTTATGAACCTGCCTCCATCGGCACATTTTTCTATCCTAATGATGTGCCCTTTAAATAGCAGGAAAATACTGCCTTCAGTGCTGAAGAAATACTCTCCAGTCCTACTCCTCTGGCATTTTTCTACAAAATCTGAGCCAAAAAAAAGAGTATTTTCTGGTGTAAGAATATGTAAGATATATACTGTATACAACCTTTACTGTCGTTAATGGGTGATAGGCATGGCTCTTCTCTCGCTCACCAAATGTTAAACACTCCATTAACTCCAGTAGACCAGTGTGGTGCAGACCAATTATCTGTGGTATCTTAACCATGGGAAAAATACCAGATGCTCTAAGTGCACACCTTTTTCTCCACAGTTTTATTATGTTGCTTGTACAAATGCATCATCATATATAACCGAGGTAGAAAGGGATTCACAGTATATGTCTGTTTGTAGATCTGTAAACTGGTACCATGATAACATTACTGTCCAAACTGTCTCTAATATGTCCACTTGCACAACTCCACATACTGAATACCATGAACACAAAAATATATCTCAGAGACACACACACACACACACACACACACACACACCAAATAAGAGCATCTCCTTTTGGTGATCCGTAAGAAAAAATCCCAGAGCGATGTTGCTGTGTGTGCCCCGTCCTTAGCAGATAAAGTTGACCTTTAAGTTTGACTTTCTCCCCCCCTCCCACCTCTCCTCCCCTTTACTCCTCCACATTCCCCTGTCTGAGCACGACGAAGCTTTCACTAACCTGTTCTGTCAGTGTTGGAAGACGTGTGGCTGATTGAAGCTTCCCAGACCCTTTCACCACTGTCAGCTCTCAGGACATCAGATTTATTTTATTTTTTCTGTATCTTTTGTGTTGCAATTGGTGTTTAGGTGCAAGTAAATTATCTCAATCATGTGGTCTGACCTTGTGATGTCTAAATATATGTCTGTTATTGTTTAGTTTATAAACTAAAATCAACAATGTACAATTCCATATCATTTTAACAGGAGCCTATTTATTGCCATATTTATTGCCCTTTTTAGAGCTTTAAATTTTCTCTTCTCTGAATGCTTCTGTGTGCCACAGGCGGAGTCAGGAAATCAGAAAGTACAACCTTGAATCCAAAGAAGTAGGGACACTGTGTAAAATGTAAATAAAATATTTTTATATAATATAATATAATATAATATATATAATTCTGAACTTCAGATATATTGTCTTTGTACAGTTTTCAATTGAATATGTCAAAATCAAATCAAAATCAAAAATTACTTTATTTATCCCCGAGGGAAAATTCAGTTAGTCTGGTAGAATCTCTGGAAGAATGAGACAGCCTGATGGCTGTAGGAGCGAAGGATCTTTTGTAGATAATGCATTCTGTTTTATTTACATTTTGGACAATGTCCCAACTCTTTGAAATCAGGGTTGTACATGTAAACTATTATTTATTAGTGTTTCTTCTGTATTTTTTTGTTTAATCAGGTAAAAAAAAAGGGTAACAACCAGTCCTGTGTGTAAGAAGACGGAGACTGTCAGGTGTTGACTCTAGTGATGCAGCAGTCTATTACATTTACATTACAATATTTTATTAATCGGGTTGAAACAACAATGAAAAAAATATAAAAATGATGCAGTAAATAAAAATGCAGAAGATAAATAGCCCTTTTGGTGTCATCCTGCTGCATCAGGCTTGTACAATAATGTACTTGATCTATAATAAAACAGGAGGTAAGTGGGTGAAGCACAACACCAGGAGGAGGATTGAAAAAGCCAAAGCTTGTTAGGCCAGGTTGGAGCTGACCGAGCGTGAAGAGACTGTGCATTTCTAATGACATATTCTGTGTCCCACATCAACAGCTTTTGTTTATTTGCTACATGTGCTCCGCTCTTCAGAGAGCTCGAGATCTCCTGCCACATCTTGTTATAACTGTGGCTGCTGTAGGATCAGCTTGGCAAGACTTCTGGAAGTAACTGCTGACACTTTGACTTTGTACTGCCTTTTAAAGTCGCATCAAAACCTAAAAAAAAAATAATAATAATAATTTTTTTTTTAATGCTCTGTCCTTGACCACCAGTAAATACGACGGCGTATTAGGGCCAAAAAAATTAAAGAGGGGGCTAATATTTCGAGAAAGAAGTTGGTAATTTATGAGATTAAAGTGGCAAATCTACGAGAAAAAAGTAGCATATTTGTGAGAAAAAAAGTGTCGTAGATGTAAGCTGTGATATCCTTCATCTGTCCATTGCGTTGTAGTTCCTGATGCAGAAAGCTCTCACCTCATCCACATTAGTACGGTGTTTTCTTCTGAAAAGGCCCAATTCACAGCAGTGTCTCCTCAAAGTCTTGATACTTATGATAATATGGTGATTCTAGGCTAAAACTAGTAGTATTTCCTTATTGCTAAATCTGATTGCAAAGTATCATTTGATGAAGTCTCTCCCTGCAGACATAGTACACGGCATGCAGCAGCTTCTGTGGTGAAAAACAAAACATTAGCCTGTTTTTTCCGACCTTTTTTCCCCATAAATCTGCAACTTTTTTGCCATAGATCTGCCACCCTTTTCTCGAAATATTATCCCGGGTCCATATATATATTTTTTTTCATACTTGGCCCTGATAGGCTGTCATAATTAAAATACTTTACAATTTAGAAAAAAACTGAAGGAGGGGTATCTTGATCTCTAACCACTTGGCTTAACAACCCTCCATACAACCAGGGCAAAGATGAAAACTTTATTAAGTGATGATGTTTAAACAAAATATGTTACTAGCTGTCTGACTAGAAAAAAGAGTAAAATACATTTAAAAGAGAAAATTGGGCTAATGAGAGAGTGCAAGTATTATAGCACAAACAAACTGAAAAGCTTGAAAAGTATGTGGAACTGGCATCTCGCAACATGCATTTCTGCACTGTTGAGATTTCTTCATGTATCTATATTTGTCTTCTCTGTCTGCATCTTAAAGGATTTGCCTGATCCCGCCTTAAAATTTGAAATGAGTGTAGGTGTCTGGCTTTCAGTGGAGATGAAGACATGCCTCCTAAAGCACTGTTGTTTGTGCTTTTATTATTTTAAAGGTGTTTTTGTGTCTTGTAACATCCTACACTATCATCTCCATTTTGTTTAACATTTCCCCCCCGTCTCTTCTCTGCGTCTTAATCTACAGCTTTTGCTCATTCATCCTTTTTCCTCTGTTTAGTTGTCCTTTCTTGGCCCCCAGAGAAGCCCTTGGGGGCTGTAAAGGTCTTGGAGCTAACCCCATTACACCACTGAGAGGACGGGGACACTGACACTAATGACTGTCTGAGCCATGCAGCTAGCTCTTGTAGCCCTCATGTTAAAGGAGCAGCACTCGGTCAGAGAGATAATAGGCTCTTTCAGGGGTCGCACAAACACACACACACACACACACACACACACAGGCACTGGAACATGTAATGGTGTATCCACTATTGGACAGTCAATACTATGACATGTTGTGGTGTATTCCACTGGAAGAGGGATTCTGTGTGTGTGTGTGTGTGTGTCTGTGTGTCTGTGTGTCTGTGTGTCTGTGTGTCTGTGTGTCTGTGTGTCTGTGTGTGTTCGGCCCTATAGCCCATATTTCAATCTTCCCTCTCACAAACACAAAAAATACCTATTGTTTTGTGAATGTGAGAGGTATTTTTTGTGTATGTGAGAGGTATTTTGTGTATGTGAGAGGAAACATTGTGAATGTGAGAGGTAAAATTGTGAATGTGAGAGGTATTTTTTGTGTATGTGAGAGGTAAAATTGTGAATGTGAGAGGCATTTCTGTGAATTGTACCTTACGTACAATTGTATATGTGAGAGGTTTAAATTGTGTATATTACAGGTAAAATCGTGAATGTTGTGTATTTTTGTGAATGTGAGAGGTATTTTTTGTGAATTGAAAATGTAGCTGCACCTCTGCTATTCTTCTCTGCAGGTTAGTGTTGTTTCGCAAGTGTAAATTTCTTATGGCTCAAGTGGGGATGGTCATAATTTCAGGGAAAGCAGTGGGCCTGTGCTACATTATATATTTTCTTTTTTAAGTACTAGTAGCTCTAATGCTTCTTATTTTGACAGCGTTAATGTCTTTCCCTTAACACATTTTCACCTGCAGGAATGCTTCATATAAACACCTTATCATATTTACACTCTACGTCTCACACTGGTTCCCTTAATATACACGTGTACATGCATGACAAGTTTTTACATTGTCACTTCCATGCACTAGTGCTAACATGAGCACATTCTTTCAATAGCACACATGGACCCAGACATATTCATTCATTCATTCTAAGCCACACTCACACGGCAGCACCCCATTGCTAGGATAAGAGGTACGAGCCCAGACTCTCTCCATTTAAACTACTCCAGCACTTTAGATGCCTGCACGGCCTGCATTCCCAGACAGGCATAACTCTTAGAAGCTACAGCCTAAGCACATAGCATGGCATTTTACTGGCCTGTTGTGTTATTGTGACAAAGATCAAAGGTTGAACTTGAAAAGTCCTCTGCAGAGAAAGCCCTGCCAAAGGTGGTATTACATTTATGTCAAGTTTTTCCAACAGCATGTTTTACAGTGAACAGCCATGTCCTGCGTGAGTAAGTCAAACAATAAGTGCCTTTAACAAGCAATAAAAAGACACTTACGACTGATAAGGCATCTCTCTGAGTTTAACGAAGGGCTCAGTCAGACTCTTGCCGCTGCCCTTTATTAAGCACAACCACGAGAGCATTTTAATTCTAAGGCCAGCAAGCATGTAAAACGGATGGATAAAAGGGATTTTAGAGGAATGTTGAAGAGTTCATGGAAATCATCAAGAAGAGGGGATGAAGCATCCTCCAGGCACACTCAGGACTGTACATATGGCTTTATCATCATCCACTGGAGAAAGGCTATATAATACATTATCACCACTTGCACTGTCTTGTCAGCACCACAGGCCAGCTGGAGAAAAACATCTTTTTTGTTAAAGCATGTTCAACCCTGTGTATACCCTTTAACAAAATGTAGACATTTCAAGCTATATAGATACTTTACTATGTTTCATACAGATACCAAACAAAACAAATTGCAATAACTTAATCTGAAAGATATAGACCTGAATTATTACAACTCCCCTTTTTAAGTACAAAATAAGTCAAAGTTCTCAAAAGTTTAATGCCATTGAAACATAAGCAGCCATACACCAAAAACATAAATAAAAAATAAAAACAATCAAAATCGTATCAGCTTTCTGCTCTGCATATAGTTTTGTTGTAACAAGACAGGGTATCAGCGGAGTCTGAAAAAGTCTTAAAACATCTAAAATCCAATAATTTAAATGTAAGGCCTTAAAATGTCTAAAATTCTCTTAAAACCTCATAAAATGTCTTAAATATGATTTTGAAAGGTCTTAAAAGTGTATTAACGTTTACATTTTAGAGGACACTATAACATAACTACAAAACAGAACTAAGTACCTGAGCAGCCTTCTCACAATTTATCGAGCTGTGAATAAATTAATATACTTTGCAAGTAATTCCAGGCCTCTGATTTTCCTTCATGTCTTTTGTACTTTTTTGCCAGTATGGATTTGAAATGGGCCTTACATTGTATTCATTATGGTCTTAAAAAGTCTTTAAAGGTTATAATTTGACTTCTTGAAACCTGCAAAGACCCTGCAAGAAAACATTGAGGTTTGTGACCAGAGGTGCAGTCGAAACCACTAAAGTTTGAAATGGGTCCAAGTTCAAACAGTTTTGAGAGTCAAGACGAGGCCCAAAATGGAGATTGAGTCAGAATCGTAAATAAATCAAACCATCAACAATCTGAAGACGAAGACCAAAAAAATAAATTCAATGCTGATCACGTTACTGTCTTACAACAATGCTTTGTTCATGGTGAGATCAATATAGTCCAACTTGAAAAAAAGGAGAATTTGCTCATACTAATTAGAACTTTTATGTTAGCACAATCTTCTGTATCCCCGTCAGTTGATTAATATAAATTTTGAACCCCAACACATCATCACAGTTCAATCTACCCCCACCAACCCCCCAAAAAAACCTAATTGTCCATCATGATGTTTCAGTTTGGACATGGTAAACTGGGAAAGACCAAAGAGGAGACTTTTAGCTGAGGCCAAGGTCTGAATACCGATTAGATATAGACTTTCCAGAGTTAGAAAACCAAAAAGTCACAAGTATGAGACAGAACAGTCACAGAACTGAGACAAGTCCAAGCCAGAACACCAAGGAATTATTCAACCCCCCACCAGACTAAACAAATGGTTGAGTCAAAAACCCAATGAGACGAGACAAGACCAACCCAAGTTTGAGTCAAAACAACCACGAGATAGTAGAAACGGTTTCTCGAAGCTCAGAACACACTCAATTTCTACAACCCTGTTTCAAATAGATACTTATTCATTGGCAGCAAGAACTTAAGGTAAGCCACAACCCTCAGATATAGATACACTATAGATTTCAGTTTTGTTTTAACAGTTCACTTCTTAGTGAAACATAAAGCAACTAACAAAGAATGAGTATACGTCTGTGTGGGGCTTTGCTCTGAGCTAATCCATGAGCATGTTGGAAAGCATTGCGATAGTCTGATGCCCTTGTGAGCTTGTGCGCGCACACACACACACACACACACACACACACACACACACGTGCACAGTGTCTTTAAGATGAGCCACTCAGCTGTCAGCTCAGCCTTATGTGGCAGATGAGGCGCTCAGCAATCTCAGTGACAAGCACAAGATGTCCCGAACTGCCAGAGGCGTGCACACTGACACTAACGCGCACATACACACACCCTGCGTAAAATGTGGCTCAAACAGATGCGCTCAGCTGCAAATCATGCCTAGTGGTCAAATATATGTTTTTAGGGATGAACAGGTTGCTGTAGAGGACAAGGCCAAAGCAAGCGAGTGATCTCTTGACATTTTAACTAATCCCTTCTAGCTTGTGGTTTCTTGCACATTTGTTAGATTTGCTAGCAGCCAGAATTGGCTTTTTCACATATGCAACCTGTCATGTTAGATTGGACGATGACATGGTACAGACTAGGGATGTGATGGTTCCAATGCTGAAATGGACTGTGATTGGATTTAGATGACACTGCCGGCTCGAGGCTACTGGCCTTTCTGTTAAAGCTGTGGGTTTAGAAGTGGATTCTTTAACTGCTCTGGTGTCTCATACATTGACAAACATCTCACCATCAAGCCAGCAGCGTTAACTAGACTTCCTGTGACATGGCTATAGGAGTTGCTTCCCATTGACTGCATACACTATTATTGTACTTTAGTCGATAAAACCTGTGATTTTAAATCTCCTGGAAGGCTACACCAGCCTCATACAAAATATAAAAGTTTTCCAGGTGTTGCTCAGATGTCTGCCTCTTCTGTGAGGTGTTATTAGTCATCGTCCAAGTTTGGAGCGACATTTAGGTATTCCTGTGACTCTGCTTGTTTGTTTTTGTACACAAGCACAGACAGGCCACAGTGGCATTGCGTGATGCACGTGAGGGAACAGGCTGTACCTGCCACGGCCCCGTGTTTGGTGGCTCAAGGCAAACACACGGTACCTGTCAAAAGCAGTTAAAGCCCCGTTCAGCGGCCTGCCTTGCATGGCATCCCGTCAGACGCCAGCTGAACTTTTCACTTGTCAATTCTGAAAGGTTAGCGCTAAAATCAGCAGCGACAGATGCAAATGGATGGATGCTTTCCTGGCATTTTTGTGCAGGGATGCTTCATGTCACCTAGGCCACCTTGTCTGCCCCCGCCTACCTTCACTCTGTGTCGTAGCCTCTCTTTAGCCCCTCTCTTCCCCTTTCAGAATGCATCCGTCTGTGAGGGCGAGTAATACCCAAACCCCTTCAGGTCCTAAGTACTATTTGTTTGGTGTTTAGTTTGCCCTAGATCTATCACCAACCTGGTTGCCTTTTCATATCTAAGATTAATCAGATTCATTCTCTTATAAGACATACATGAAACCGCCTATGCTAGCTGCTACCAAAACTGCAGTGACTATTGTTTTCGAGAACAGGTCTTGCAACAAAGCTGCCCAATCAAGATCTAACCAAGGACTTTGTGATTATATGATACATGTCCCAACCACGAGGCAGCCAGGATGCCCTGTGATTACTTTTCATATCTCAAACCTCTTAATCCTTGTTTGTTTCTACAGATTTCTAATGACTCAATATTTATTTTCATTTGGACAACATAGTGTAGTAAGTTGCTAAAATAGGCTAAGTCCAAAGTTAAGTTCCTAAGTTAATCCAAAACCGGATCAATCAGTTGAACTTTTCTGTTGATTAGATGGTCTAATAATAATGTTATCTCATTCGTTTTTTCCTTACCAAAGTCTTTAACAAGAACTATCGGTCTTTCCCAGTGTGTTCTCTTCTTCAATGTGACTTCCAAATACTTTTTTAGAACACACACACAGTGAGCAGTCCAGGGTGCGTTCTAGAAAAAAAATAAACGTATAGTTTTTGTTTCAATCACCCCCACACCTATGTTAGCACTATTATTATTACACTACTGACTGTAGCTTTTATATTATCTTGAGCTGTTTTTGCTGCTGTGACAAGTGAATGTCCACATTGTAGGATCAGTAAAGTATAATCTAATCTATATTCTTGTATCAACTGTAATCTTTTAATGTTTGTTTTTTGTTGATGATGCTGACGTTGTAATGTGTACCTATTATTTATAGTGGCTTATAATTATTTGATGCACTAAAGGTACAAGAACCTCAGAGCCCGTCCTGATGAATGGAACATAACTGAAACAGCATGGTGTGCTGGAAAACACACGTGTGCTGCTGTGCATGTTAAATTTTGATGGACTTGCATCCAAATAGTGTCCCATAGGACAGTGAATCATCTTTTGATATACTGGCGTGTGATTTTAGGTGGAACTGAAGATGAAGTACAACGACCAACACTGCAAATCCAGAGGTCTTCTCCCAGGCCATCGCTGGTACGAGATTCAGGCTTACAGAGCTCTGAACCAGGCCCTGGGAAGGTAAATCTGTCCTCTAGTGTTATTAGAGATTTAATCTTGTGCTCTCTTTGTGTTTTATACTTAAACCCTCAAACTTTATTTCACAGGTGCATCCGCCACAGGAATGACTGGGGTGCCCTCATTTTAGTGGATGACCGTTACAGGAATAATCCCAATAAGTACATCACAGGTACTCCGTAATGTTCACACTGGCTGACATGATCACTGCACAGCCTCTCAGTTTGAACACTAGATGGCAATAGTTAACCACTGTAAGACTTTTGGTAGTGTTTGTCTCTGATCTGTGTATTTGTGTTACCTCAGGTTTGTCCAAATGGGTCCGCCAGCTCGTCCAGCACCATGACACCTTCAACAACGCAATGCAGTCTCTGGTATCGTTCTGTCAGGTGCAGCAGAAGGCCGAGGCGGCTCCTGCAGACAGTCAGACACTCAGCTCCACTGTCTCATCTCCAAACGGGGAGGGACACGGTCTGCCCAAGGCCGCAGAACCTCAGACGCCCCACTCATGTGTGAGTGAACAGTCTGAGCCCCAGAAGGACACAGGGAGCCCCTCTACAATCCATTTCTTTTCTCGTACACAGTTGCAAGCTGAACAAAATGAAAAAGCAGGTGAGCTGAAAAAAAAAGAGTTGAAATTAGGGTTTTGGTGCTACAAGGTCAACTAACTTATCCAAGACCCCAAACATATAGCAGTTTTATGATCATTTTCTGAAATAGGTCTCTACCTTTCTTTTAAGGCCTAGCTAATAATATCACTGATGAAGTAGTGATAAGAGGTTTAAATCTGCAGTATTAGAAATAATCGGGACAGTCTCCTTTTTCCCTGTGACTGTGTACTCTGGAAAAAAATACAGCATTGGTACCTGGATACCTGCACCAATACCAGAACTTAACTCTAAACTGCTTTGACCTCCCTGTCTGTGGCCTTCAGTATTTATTTAGCCCATTTGTTATACTAAGGATGTAAATCTTGATGACTTTGTCTCAAAAATATAGTTCAAGCAAGTTAATATCTAAAGAAATTTGAGGTGGAATTGAAATTAGATTAGATTATATTAAACTTTATTGTCATTCCACAATGAAATGCAGTTAAGCATCTAACCAGAATTGCAAAAAGCAGTAAAAAGTATGTGGGTATGTACAGGAATATAAATATAAATACGATAGGTTTAGCAGCAAATTGCAGGAGGTAGTGCAAATAGATCAGTATAACTAAAGTGCAGATGACAGTATAAGTGATGGAAACAACGAATACACTATGAACAAGAGGTATATATAGATATAAGATGAATATGAATGCTATAAGGGATAGATAAAGTGCTAAACAGATGAGTGCAGATGTTCAAATGTTTAGTGGTTGGAGGGTGTGTGTGTGTGTGTGTGTGTGGCAGTCCAGGTGTAGGGGGAATTACAGATTTAGTGGTTAACAAATAGATTCTCGGTAATCGTAGCTGCTCTTAAAAACACAAGCCTGCTGATAATAGGCGTGAGCATTTCAATAAACTTAAAATAACAAGATTTTTCTGATAATTACTACTTGAAACACTAAATCTAATATAAAAGGCTGGCATGCTTTCTGTTTGTTTTACTAATGAGAGTAAAAACTCAACCCTGCCGAAATGCATTTATTTAGTCTCTTTTACAAAATATTTAAAATATGTAAAGGTTTTCAACAACACAGTTTCATCTGTTCAGTGTTCTGAGATGAGAGAGGTTTACCTATTCAAGATCATTTAAGTGATGCAGAAATGGCAGCAATCATGTTCATGAACGTTCATTTATGCACAAATTTACTCTTTCCACATTTTGTGAATTTTGGGTCACAATGGTAATTTTTTTTTCAAGGTGGGCAAGAGAAAAAAAGTTTTTTTTAAACCGCTTTTGTGAGTATTTCTGCCTGCAGGACGGAGTATGTTGGATTAAGTGAAAATAAGATGGCAATGAGGGAACATTTGAGCTCCTTGAAGTGTTTTTAATCGTTTTTGGACAACAATGGAGCTCCATGGCACCGAGGAATAAAATACATCAGGCTTTGAATAAACTCACAGTACCTTTCTTTCCATGAGGTATGATGACCCTGAGAGAAATAATAATATTGCCAGACTTCTTCTTTATGCATGAATGTAGGAGTGGGTTTATTTAGGTGAGAGAACATGAGAGAATTTAGCCCAGAAATGCCTTATTGCCTGATTTGAAGTGTATGTTGGGTTTAAAGCCAGGGAACCAAAAGTAACACAACATCTGACATTAAACGGCCTCAATTTTATGTAGAAACAATGTTTTACTCTGCCATGACACTGTTTTAACTCAAAAGAATACGACTTTATGTGTTGATTTTAGTATTTGCTCTGATAGGGACACAATGCTTTGTTTCTCTACTGTGGCTAAACCTCTGATAAATAAATATGCATTTAAAAAAATGCAGCCAGTGGAACCATACTCTGTTCCTGTCTGAGACCTAATTTATCTCTTCTTTTTATGCATTATGACATTAATATATTACAGCGGTCAAAAGGTGCATACGTCCTTTTTGTGCTCAAGGACGCATATGAGTATGACATCACAGGAAAATATTTTTTGGGTGATGTGTTTGCAAATTGCCTCGGCTTGCACCCTTTGTCTTTGGGGTCACGATGAGGTTGAGCTGTTTTCCCAGTTAGATCCTGTGTGGTGCACCGGGGTGGTAGCAGAGCAGTAGCAGACCCCCGCCCCTCACTCGTAGTTGGGGGTTGATTTTTGGGGGGTGGGGGGCATGGGATCAGTTGAGTGGCTCGCCTCATTACTGTAAGGTCTTTTGCGTGCCTGAGTGGCGGTGGAGCGAGCTGATGAGCAGATGTTGGACTGTTGCTTTTAATTAAATCCCCTTGACCTTTGTTTGGATTATATTGAGCGTAAGCCTGCATTTATATCTTTATTTATCAAATAGCAGCCACGGTGCTCTGCATACCAGTCTAATTTCATCTTTTTTTAGTCTTAACATGTTTGCTGGAGTTTGTTCATAAGCCAGTATTAGGCTAATAAATATCCACTGTAAACTGATTTTAAATATTTTGTTTCCTTGATGCAGGACGGTTAAATTCAATGCACAGTGCACCAGCAGAGCATCAACAAAGAAGAAACAAGAAGCCTGTGTACTCTATTTTCAACACCAGTACCATCAGCTTCAAGAAGCCAATCTTTAAAGAAAAATCACCCAGTAATTTTAGCCACTACTTGGAAACCTCTAATCATTCGGAAAACAGGAAACAGCAGATCTCCTATCCACAAAATATGTCTGAGGCAACTTGTCTTCAACAGGGGGCTGGAAACAGTTCAAGTGAAACCAAAGTGGGAGCACACAATCAAGCCCCGGAGCCTTCCCCAGTAACAACCCCTCCCGGCTATGAAAGCGAACTGCCCTCAGCAGACAGTCCAGACCCAGATGGAGAGGAGGAGGACCAAACTGTCTTCTATACGCCAGAACTTTTCGAGGATGATGGGAGCGAAAGCAGCCCACAGAAAGAGGTGAAGAAGTCACCTTCCAGGGTGGGTTCAGAGGCAGAGAGTCCTGCCCTGCTATCAGCAGAACCTCATGGTTTGGAGCAGGCCCAAGGGCTAAGGCAAGCTTTTGATGGACAGAGTGCTATTTCAGTTGGTAAGGAGAGCACAGAGAAGTCTCATGAACAGGAGGAAATTATAGCACAAGAGCAAGTTCAGGGGGAGAACGAGCAGGGGGAGAACGAGACAGGCAGGCTACGCAGGTTGTCTCGGTCCAGGCAGAAAGCTTCCTCCATTCCAACAGGTAACTAACAACCTGGACACAAGACATGAACGCAGAATATATTCAAATAACATATTCAAGAGCTTAGCAGTAGATCAGTTCTATAGCAGAGCAATGCTTAATTTTCATTTTATACCACTGCTGCATATGTTTCACAGCTTCTGTAAAAGCATCATCTCTTCTTGTAAAGCATCTCCGTATGTCACAGCTGCCTCAGGCCAGCCCACACACACTCACCGCGCATGCAGTAGATGATGGGGCTTCATCCATCTCAGATCAGCTGGTAACGCAGTGTGACAGCGCATCTTATTAAGACCATAAAGCCGGTTTCAGTTAAAAGAAAAAAACCTCACATAACTAACCAACAGCGTTGAAGTTACAGCGCTGATTGAACGTGCCTTTTAACAAATCATTAAAATACAAATCCACAATTTAATTTGTTTTCCTATGAAGTATGTAATCATTTAGTTCTGTTTTAATGATGCGTTTGCAGATTATGGGTGAGGCCTGTGGATGCTTTAGACATGCCTGATTTAACCTAAAGAAGAGCACCCTTTGTTTTTTTCAAATTTCAGTATCAATTATGTAAATAAATATGTGCTGTACACTCAAGTGGCGTGGATACACATTTGATTTACTTTAAGTACAAGAATTCATGTAAATTGCTCCTAAGTGACAATAAATATAAATATTAACGTTTCATTGATATTTTTTCTCCTGCTTTTTCTAGTTGCATTGTTTTTCTGTAACCCGCAAGTTTATAAATTGCGCAATTTCAGTGGTGGTGGAGGAACTGAACAAAATCTCCCTAAAGTATCAAAATCAAAGTACTCTTAATGCAGAATCACCCCAGTGACTGTTGTGTAATTGTATTTTATCTCTTTATTACTAGAGGTGGGTGACAAAAATCGATACAGCATAGTATCGCAATATTTTGCGTGGCAATATTATATCTATTAATGGGCGCCAAGTATCTAATATTTAGCGTTCTGATGGCCATCAGGCCGGCGGTGTTTTCGCTGTTTCTGGAGATCCTGGTATCATATGACACTAGAAGATCTAAGGAATCTATAGGCACCATGTGCATCCGGATACCATGTCGAGAAGTTGTCGAAATAACGCTGCAAAGTTAGGCTTTTTTTTATGTTTCATTTAAAAAAAATTCAGAGCAGTGAAGCTTAAAGTTTTTGAAAGTTAATAAAATGCTACAGTTGTTGTCATCCATACATGTTTGATATCAGTTCAGTTCAGTTTGACTGAATACTTTGTTGGTCAGTCTGTGGGTTTGACTCTCATTGTGGAGAAATAAAAAGACTGAAGCGAGATGAATAGACTGAGAATTTTTTCTTATTGGACAAAACAATACTTTATTGAATTTAATGTTGTGGAAACAAAATGCAGTTACAGTTAAATCTCAATATATTGTATCACCATATCGCAAAATGCTTAAAACCACAATAATATTGTATTGTGACTCAAGTATCGGGATAAAATCATATCGTGGGACCTCTGCTGATTCACACCTCTAGTTATTACTGATGATTATAGAGTCCGAACAAAAGATTAAAAGAACTTAAAAGTAGCACAAAATGGAAATACTAATATAAAGTACCTCAGAACTAAGTAGTAGTAGAAGTAACTTTCACCACTTACCAAGTAGTTTGGTGGGCAGTGAGGACAAAATATTAAATTCTCACATTTTGTCTAAAATGTATATTAATAGGGGTTGATTATTAGGGCAGTCTATTAGAATATTAGAAAAGCATCACAGTATAACAGCACACGATCCGTAGATTGTTGAATTGTTGAAAAATTAAACAAATACCTCTCAAACAGTTTCAACAAAAAGGATTATAACTTTAATGAAGGTCGGGTTTACTGCAGACTGTTGTATTAGCCGGGCAACTGAATGTATATATTTAAATAGAAAAGATCTACAACTACTAACTGTTTACTTCAACAATTAAATAACTAATATGATTAAAATACACGATCGCCCATAAAGTTGAAATAATTGTGTTTTCACACACAATCCTCTGTTAATTGTAGTTTCATTGTCATTGTGATAAGATTTTGAGAAGATGTACACTAAATCACATTGTCACAATAATTTCATGGAAAGATTCCAAATCTATGGGCGACCTTGTACTGTATTAAACTAAGCTAGAGATATTCTCATAAGTCCCATCTGTAGTCCTCTACAAGGTTTTTATAGTCAACGAATAATAACAAAATAAGGAAAACTAGAATTGAAAAAACATTTTCGTTAACTGAAATGAAAAACTAACAAACTGTATTTTGTGGTTACAAAACTAACCACATTATAGTGAAAATGTCCTTCGTTTTCGTTTTCGTCTTTGTCTATTTTCATACATAAACCTTTTGGGTTGTTATGAAATCTATTTATTGAGCTGCTGGTTAGTGAACCTGCAGGAACACATTGGTGAATATGTTTATTGAGACTGGAAAGTTACACCACTATGTGAGTCGATCGCCTTCAGAAAATTCAGCACTTCACTCCAACCAACATTCAAAACAGCCGGAGCTGTGAGAGTTAATCACCTTATTGGGGCTGAGATGGATAATAAAAGGAAATAAAGGCAACATTCATTGTGACCTTTTTGAATCTCGAACCCTCATTACAAAACAACTAAAACTAATAAAAACTAAACTAAAACCAAGCATTTTGAAAAAAATAAAACTAGCAAAATCACTCTAAAAAGGAATTAAAACTAACTGAATTTGAGAACAAAAATTCACAATGAAATTAAAACGAACTAATGAAAAAACAAAAACCTCGGTCCTGTATAATTCATTGACGTTAAGATCTTTAAATGCAGAAAGAGGAGGACTTGTTTGGCCCCTCCTCCAGTATTTGTGTCCAGACAGACTCATTATAGGCCAGGCCACGCCCACAAACGTCCCCAACCCAGTAAAACAAAAAATAGAAGAAATGCAAGCAGAGGGCTTGGACTCTACAGATAAAGACACCACTCTACACTTCTTGTGGTAATGATGACAGGGATTAGTTTTGTATGAATGAAGACATGTTTTTTTGTTGAGTGTGTGTAAAATCCTACTCATTGTGCCTTTAACCTCTTTGACCTATCTATGTGCAATACTACTAGTAATCAGCAGTTTAATGGCCAGGAGTCTGAGGAGCGGAGGTCATTTAATCAAGCCAATGCTAAACGCAGGCTCATCAAACAGGCTAAGTTGAAGGGAGACAGAAAAATGAGATTAAATATGATTACACTGATGTGATTTGTCTCATTACAGCTCAGACTTCACCAATGTGTGATTTGCACAGACGAGCAGAGTAGACAAGTGTTCCATTAAAGCCTTTCTCTGCTCATCAACTGCCTCCCCAAGAGCCTTGTATGTGTAATTGTGCACGGCCACTCGTTAACATAATCAAAACACAGAGCACAGAGAGGCCACCGAATGTGTGTTAAAAGCACTTAATAGGGAGCCCGCATTACTGAAAGATGCAGTAATGGCTGTGAATGACTGTGTTCTTTCCCTTTAGACGAGAAGCCTTTTCCTCAACCCCCATTAAAGCTACACTAAGACAATATATTTAGTTATAAAAAGTACAGGGCTCGGCCAAAATCACCAAAAGGAAGTGCATACGGAAAATCACCCCTTCCACATTAGTTGAAATGCCACAGATTTATCCTGTTTACCCAAATTAAATAAACATAATAAGACTAATCCAAAGTTTAGAGTAAAATGCAAACTTTCACCTCTTTCAATGTAATGTGAACACCAGTGGGTACTTCTGCAGTTGCCAGAGGGAATGTGTTGTGATTAAAAGAGGAAAATTTAAACATGGATAGGATTTCAAACTTTTTTTTTTACAATAACCAATAAGCTGCTAGCTACAATGTAGAGGTGTGAATCCCCAGAGGCCCCACGATATGATTTTATCCCGATACTTGAATCACGATACAATATTATATACGGCCTGCAGAAACGGCGAAAATGCTGGCGGGCCGTCGGAACGCTAAATATCGATACTTGGCAGCCATGAATGGATATGTTATTGCCACACAAAATATCACAATACTATGCTGTATCAATTTTTTCTCCCAACTCTACTGTATCTCCAGTATATTCCTAAAATTGAGCCCGCTATGGCCTCCTGGTAATACTGCTGGCCATTGGAACACTAAATATGGCCATGAATCGATATAATATTGCCAAGCAAAATATCGTGATACTATGCTGTATTGATTTATTCTCCCACCTCTACTACAATGTGATGACTGCACAGGTCATGCTCACACCAACCAGAGTCTGCTGTATAACCTGACCACCTCCTGTTACAATTGCAAGTATATGAGAAATAGTTTGCAGACGAGAACACCAGTAATTAAATAAAGAGCTGGATAAATGTTTGAGTCGTCCAGCCACAAGTGAAGATGGTATGAAGGTCAGTTTGACCAAACCAACAAATGAAGTGAAAGTGATCAGCCTGAACATTGTTACTTCCTGGATCAGTATGTCCTGTATGAAATAATATACACCTTTAAATAACATGCAACTTAAAATCCATTCAAAAAGAAAACATTCAGAACATGACTGCTGTTGTTCTTCAGCCCATCTTTAAGCAATGAAACAATAAGCACCAGTTACTCAGTTACTGCCAGATATATCTATTTGCTAAAAATGTGACTTAATGTTAATTGACAGGTGCAGGCTGTGAAGCCAAGAGAGTAGGGGAGGTCAGTCTTCAGCAGCTGGACGCCATGAGCAGCCAGAACAGGACTGACGAGGCCAGAGCAGATCATGAGTCCAAGGCAACGAGACTGGATCTGAAGAGAAGATCATCCAGATCCAAACCCAGAGTCAGAGTACACTGCTTTAAGAAAGGCATAGATCCAGACAATGTTGATCAGGTTCACCATGCTAGCTGTATTTCCAGCCAAGAGACAGAACTAATCTTAAAACCGAGTGTAAAGGACAGAGTCAGTGTGTCAGGAGGGAAATGCAGCACTCTTAACAAAGTGCAGACTACACCTGGAAGATCCATAAGAACTGAATTTGACATTGTGACTCCCAAAAATGAAGACAGAGGGGGTCTGCAAGGAGCTGGAGCAGCAGGTGATGGTGCAGAGAGTCAGCACACCAAACCAAAAGGTAAACTTAAAATCATACGTGTAAAAAATCATTGCATTGACATTCCAAAGTTAAGTAGCACACTGGAGAAGGCTGAAGACAATAGTTTACAATACATCTATTAAAAAAAAAGGAGCAATTTGCTTTACATCGTACAAGGCAGATACAATATTAACTAGACAGTGCAGACCTCTGCTGGGATTATAACCCATTTTGCAATTTTAACCAAAGTGACAAAGTGAAATAATTTGCGTATCTGCCCCATGATCCCGATCTGTCCTAAAAACTGAACTACATCTTGATTCCATCCTCTTGATGAAGTAGCACTGTTGATAACCTCATGTACATTTATTTGAGCTTTTCTGGCCAATCTACGCCAATACCTGTTTTTTTGCTGTTGTTTTTTGGCACCTACAAGTAGTAGCAGTATCAGCCAGAAACATTGAGTATTTTTATCCTGATTCCACCTTGGGAACAGGAACCAATAACTTATAACCATTTTTTTAACCTTTATGTTTTTGTGTGTTTGTTTGTACTTATAATCAGTAGAGGTGGGAATCACCAGAGGCCCCATGAACTAAACCTTACCTTTCATTTTTTCAAACAAGCTTTAATAGTGCAGAGATTTTGCAGGAAGAACCGCAGGAGATTGATCCAGACCTCTCCAGACAGAAACGTAAGTGTCAAGTAGTCGGCAATAAGTTTTCCTTTTTTTTCAGCAAAACACAGTGAATGCATGTACTATTTATAACACCTCTAACTGAAGGTGCCCAAGAGGCATCCTTACCAGATGCCCAAACAACCTCAGCTGGCTCCTTTCGATGCTAAGGAGCAGCAGCTCTACTCCGAGCTCCCTTCAGATGTTTGAGCTCCTAACCCTATCTCTAAGGCTGAGCCCAGCCATCCTACGGAGGAAGCTCATTTCAGCCGCTTGTATCCGCGATCTTGTTCTTTCAGTCACTACCCAAAGGTCATGACCATAGGTGAGGGTTGGAACATAGATGGACCGGTAAAGTGAGAGCTTCGCCTCCCGACTTAGCTTCTTCTTCACCAGAGCGGTCCGATACAACGCCTGCATCACTGCTGGAGGGGTCATCAAGCCTACATGTGTTTTGTGGACTTGGTGAAGGCTTTCAACCAGTATTAACATACACTGTATTTTCCTTGTATTTCAATATTATCATGTTATACATTCTGGCACAGATCAGTACTGCCACACACATGCAGTGATGGATATTGCACAGTCTGTTTTCTATCAGTGCTGCACACAGAAGCGCAGGCAGAAGTAGATATACAGTGGATGGTAATAAATTATAACACTGCGTTGTCTGATGTCAACATACCTATTAGAATCAATACAATACAGTACATAACTAAAGAGTAGCACTGACAGAGAAACAATTTTAGCACTTGAAACAAATTCTTTGTTTCTAAATGCTAAATTTGTTCTGAGTTATGAATCTGCCTTAATCCTAAAAGTAAAATGTATTGATAATGTTTTCAGTAACTCCTCAAAGATGTTAGAAAGAACTGTCTGAGATATGGACATAATAATTTAAACATCAAAAACATGAGACTAATTTTTTGTTCCACTTCCAGAGAGTCACAGATCAGAAGCCATGCTCTTTGGGAATCTACTGCTCCATGTGTGAGCAGGAACTGCTCCCTGTGGCTCATGGTAATTTCCAACAATCTGACATCCCCTTTATATTTTAATGTATAGCTAAAGCTTCAGAGTAACTCAAAGTGAATGTGATTCACTGAGGCATTGATTTCATTTTCACTGTTCTGACTTTATTTTTCAGGTGCACTACGACGTGATGTCTGTGAGTTTGAACATCTGGCCTTTCTGAGAAAAGACATATGCCGTCCTCCAGCCTCGACCCGCCACTGCCACTGTGCACCACATCTCTCATCAATTTCAGTCAGTGCAGGCTCGCTGCTGGTGGTCCAGAGTCTCCCAGCACTGAAGGCCCTGAGGAACGCTCTGCAACCCTACTGGGATCACAGTTTATCTGGTGGGTTGAAAGAAGATAATTAAAAAGTGATTGCCCATCGCACCCACAACTGTGCATTTAACATTAAAATTAATTAGAAAAGACAATTGAAAATACTTTAATAGCTCCAAATATGTCTTTACTATTAGACTGAGGGGTTGCAACTTTGGCTTGATTTAATTTTTTAATTTTTTTTATCACATATGAAGCCCTGCAGAGCCAACTTGCAACAGAACCAGAACAGACAGAGCCCTCCTGCAGCAGCAATATATATGCCATTGTTTTGTAGGCCGTGGATGGAAAAATGCCAGGGTGGTATCACTAATGGATGGCATGATTTCCAATTTACTTAATTCATGTTAAAGCGTTGGCACATTTAATTGAATTAAAATGAAAAATAAAAATTAAATTAATAAATAAATAATTACATAAATATGACCGAAATGTCACTGTAATGTATTTTATTGAACTTAACAAAAGAAGACAACACAACCATTCCAACATGTCAGCACTGAAATTTGCTTAAGAGTACTCCTGAGTGTTCCTAGGATTTGTTCTTACCTAAGAAACATCCTGGATAAGAAAAAAAATCATGAATGCCACAATCTTCGTAAAATCTTCGTAAGTAGGACTTAAGAACAAATTTGTTCTTAAGAACGGTTCGTGAATGAGGCCCATTGCTCTTAAGTCAATAACAGTTGCATGCTTTTCCTTCATGCAGTGTATAATGCTGTCTGGGATCCTGAGGAAGGTTCTGTTATCAGATTCCTGCAGTGCAAAGGCTGTTTGTCCCAAAGCCACATATCATCTGCAGCTCTAATGGCAGCAGAGGTTCAGTACCCTGGAGACACGGCTCAAGATCAGGTAAACTTTATGAACGTAAATAAAGTGAAAATGTACATGCTCAATGCCATTTAGAGATCCTGATTCTCATCATTTGGAAAGTCAAAGTCAAAGTCAAATTTATTTATATAGCGCATTTACAGACGGCTGAGCCGCGCCAAAGTGCTTCACATAAAAGTGCAAAAAGTGCAATAAAATACAGAATTAACAAAGGTAAAAAAGAGACAAAACAAAACAAAACAAAACAAAAAAAAACACATTTTAATTGTAGGCAAGAGAAAAGAGGTGGGTTTTTAAGTGAGATTTAAAGACATTTAGGGACTGCGCTGCACGGATGTGGAGGGGGAGGCAGTTCCAGAGTCTGGGGGCTGCTACTGAGAAGGCCCTGTCGCCCCTTGTCTTTAGTCTGGACCTGGGCACCTCCAACAGCAGCTGGTCAGCTGACCGTAGAGCTCTGGAGGGGGTGTGGTGGTGCAAAAGGTCAGACAGGTATGTAGGGGCCAGACCATGGAGGGATTTGTAGACAGTTAGAAGTAGTTTATAGTTGATGCGGTGACGGATGGGGAGCCAGTGGAGTGATGTGAGGACCGGGGTGATGTGATCATGTTTTTTAGTGCAGGTGAGGAGTCTGGCGGCTGAGTTTTGGAAGAAACGATAATGTCGATTGTTAATTTGAACCAAGGTGCCATTCCTAGAAGCAAATGTCTCCCAGGACAGATTAATGAGACGTTATCATTTAAGGCAACACAATCTACAGTATGTGGCTCAGTAAAACATATGGCAGCTTAGAGAGATTTTGTTTTGGGGATATCTTGGCCTCTGAGGACCATGAATGCCTGAAAATACCATAGCTGTTGAAATATTTAATTCTTGACCAAAGTGGTGGACAGACTGACTATCAGAGAGACAGATTGACTGACGTGACCCCAGCATGGCTAAAAATGCTAGAGCAAGCATGAGCAAAGTGGTGAAAACATTATAATAGGGTCTAAAATAATGCTCTTAGCCTAAGTTAACGCTTCCTTCTTTCTAGAGTGGATCAATCAATCCTATCGACTGGTCTGTGGCGTCTAATAACATTCCCAATAAGAGAAGTTCAACTGTATTGATTGACATTGATGTTAGCTACTCAAAATCAATGAGAAGAGGAGCAGGATAATGATAAGATGATTATCATAAACTAAAGCACTGGTCGATAAATGAGAGAATGCTTCTTTTGAAGGAACAAACAAACAACTTTAAACCACAGACCAACTCATGGATGTAAAAATGATGCAACAGCTACTAAAAAACTTCCACATAATACTTCACAAAGAAGTTAAGTAGGTTAATGGATCAGAGTTTCTTATCTCTGTCAGTGTTCGGCCATAAACAGGGTATGGTTGCATAAATGGCTAATTGCCAGGACTTAATGCTCTCCTGCTGAGACCTTACTACAAAATGCACGACAGAAAAGGCATCAGCGTTTCAGCTGACAAATGGTTGCCACAATCACACTTATAGCATTAACCAGCTTATGGTGTAAGCACACTAAGATGAGCCCAAACAACGGATGTCTATATCAAGATTAGGCAACCTATAAAACGGCAAAGGCAGATTAGGTGTCTAATTCCACTGACCCTCTGAAACAAATCTGGGTTTATTATCCAAGGAGCTCCAAACTCACGACTCAAGCCAAGTTCTAACAGCTGCTTGGCAGACAGATTACTAAAGACCCTCTACCACCAGATGATCCTGTCAAGCAATCCTTATCAGGCGACATACGCTTAAAGAAATCAATTTCATTAGCTATTCACCTAATGCACGACTCTGGCCAAAGATATTTCCAGTTAAAATAATGTGCAATTAAAAAACATTCTTCCATGAAACACAAAGGTTATGTTTCACTCTTCTATTGGGAAGGAAACAATTTAAACATTTCTGTTTACAACACATTCTAATCTCATTACAAATGTTTCCCTGTATGTACTGTAGTTGGTCATACAACCAGTGTTGGACCAGTGAAGATTACTTTTAAAACATATTCCACTAGTATTTATTTATCTTTTGATAGTCATACATTTTTGTATGCTTTTAATCCATGTTCCCATGTCTGGAGCACTACTGTCACTTTTATGTCACTGTCTGTCGATGTTGTCAATGTTGTCTGCGTGTGTGTGTAAGCAGCCAATTCTTTCTAACTGCAACCAAATCTACCCTTGGGTACAAATAAAGTTACCGTACCTTACTACAGATAACTGAATACATACCCTGAAATGTTATTCCATTAGTTTAGTAATGTATTCTAGAGACTTTGAATTACTTTTACAATACTTCAAATCTTCTTCCATAAACCTTAAATTTCCATTCCTGACAGTGTCCTGGCTACGTGTGCACAAATTGTTGTTGATGGGAAATACTTGCCTCATCTGAATTTTAGAGCAAATAAAATACAACAAATAAGGCTCTGATCTATATTGCAATGTTAATGAAAGCAAAATCATCTGTGAATTCACTCCAAAATGTAAGGGGTTCTTCTTTGGCCCATAGTGTGCCCTTCCACAAAGTTTCATGATAATCTGGCCGGTAGCTTTTCTGTAATCCTGCTGACAAACAGACAAACAAACTAAACTGAAAACATGACCTCATTGGTGGGAGTAATAAAGTAATACCTTCAAGTACTATATTTTTTTCAAAATATTCCACCAAGTTAAGTTGTAACTGTAACAGAATGCACTTACTGATACTTTGCAAGTTAACTCTCTCTTTCCTAAAAAAAAACATGTTTTTTATTCAGTAGGATTTCTGCTGCGCCATGGTGCATACTGTCTTGAATTTCATCTATCTATCTATCTATCTATCTATCTATCTATCTATCTATCTATCTATCTATCTATCTGTCTGTCTGTCTGTCTGTCTGTCTGTCTGTCTGTCTATCTATCTATCTATCTATCTATCTATCTATCTATCTATCTATCTATCCATCTATCCATCTATCCATCCATCCATCCATCCATCCATCCATCCATCCATCCATCCATCTTTCTATATGTAACAGTCGTGGTTAACCCTTAACGCAACTTCAGAAATATGTAAATCTATCTTGTGATACAAAACTATAAAAACAAACCTTAAATTTCAAATTTCTGTTCAAATTTAACTACTGGACAGATTTCATTTTGTGCTACAAATAAATCACTCAGATGAAAATAATCACCTTTAATATCCACCGGTGCGTGAAAATTGCCTTTTATTAAAGGTCACTGTATCAGAGCTTGCAAGCCTCCGATCTCTTCTGCGCTATAACAAAGCAAATTATCACACACATGGTGTCTGCACGGGAACAATTATTAAATGTAATGTCTCCCGTAATAACTCCACGATTATGACGGCCGGGCAGATATAAAGATTGGAAGGCAGGTGTTTGAGCGTGAGGAGTGACATGTTGATGAGTGATGAGATGGGGGATTAACAGTCAAAATGACAGTGGTGGTCGATGATGCCAGTAAAGTTGTTGGGAGTGTGTCATGCCCCACGCCAAGAGTGTTGGAGTCTGTGCATGCAGAGTGGAGTTTGGGTGTCTGGTGGTTGCACCCAGACAGACTCCAAAGCTTTACATGCAATATGGTGTCTGTCAAATTCACAGCTGAACAGCAGGAACTTAAAACGCATCATGCAAGCGTCCGAAAAACAGTGAAGGGTGGACCAAAGTGTGTCCTAAACCCCTTGTGGCGGAGGGGGGCAGAGATGTGCGTTCGGCCGGTCGGCTTAGTCAGATTCACACTGTGATCCAGATGGCCCAAATGTTGAGGCTAGTTCACAAACAAGGATATTATTTAAACTATAATTATTTACTGAAAATTGCAACACAAGACATTGCAGAACAGGATAGAGTAAAATAATCATTTTTATTCAGAATGATCTGCAAATTATGTTTTCTTTTTATTATGTTTTCTTCTGTCATCAATTCAGGTTTTAATTGGAAATAATTTTGTGATTTCTGTGACAGATGCAGGGTAGATTTTGACTAACTGTCAGAGTGTAACATATGACAGTATCTGCTCTATAATCCATCAGTCATTCTCTGCCTGTCAGGTTTTACATTTAAACCCATCATATTACTATAAATTGAATGTTGAAGAAATTGTTTAGGAACAAATTATGCTTTTAGATTGAAAATGTTTGTATTTGAATGATAACACATCCCACTTATCAACAAAAAAGTTTCAATCAGCAGTTGGTTAAAAACATTAATTTGACTACTATTTGACAATGATGAAGCAATAGACTTCTACAGTAACTTTAATCATATCTACCATCATGTATTTGCTTATTTTAGCCACCTGGTAAATGTATCCTTATTCAGGCAATTTGATGATAAAAAAAATGTGTCTGGTTTATAAAATCCATTAGGAAATTTGTTGTTTGTTTTTTTTAACCTAAAAGGAAAATGACTGGACCAAGATAAGTCAACTTCAACAGAACCACCAAGTTTGGAAAGTTACAGTTTAACCTGAATCTAGCAGTCAGTCAGGGTTAATCTTTTTAATCCAACAGATCACAGAGATAATCTCAACAGTGTTTGAAATTTAAACATCTGCTGGAGCAAAAGGACCGTACAGTTAGACCAGGATACTGGCAACTGTAACCGTTTTGTAGGTGCAGACGTTACATTTTAATGAGACAAGAGTTGTGACACTAACTGTCACAGAGGTGAAGGTATATTCAACAATACACCCAAAAACAAAAAAAAACCTTACCCTAATTTAACAATACACTTCAATAGTAAGCAATGTATTTGAATATTTTTGCACCAAAATAAAGAAAAGGGAATATACAGCAGCATGTGTAACTGCTAGGTTTTCAGTAAAATGAGTCAGATTGCCATTAATGGCGATGTATATGTATATATATATATATATATATATATATATATATATATATATATATATATATATATATATATTATATAATATATATATATATATATATATTATATAATATATTTGATTTGTAAATTTAACAGCAAAAAAGCCACATATATGGTCCCCAATTACAGTATAAAATAGCTGAAACATACTTCAACTGAAGCTGAGTTCTTTTGTTTATAGCAGATCAGGCAGATTTACATTTTTAAAAATTTATAAAAACATGTTGTTGTAACTAATGTGGGGTTTGGGCTTCCATCAAAGACACAAAAGCAACATCGTGATTAATTCAATCAAAAACTTTCATACCATTTTCACAGCGACACATGCCTTTGATAGATTATGCAGCACAGAGGCATCTCCTGTCTGTGAAGCCAATCATTTAAAAAAGCAGCTTAGGGATTTACAAATCAACGAGGCCATAAAAACTGGCTGAAGCATTCCTAGAAGCTGTGACACTTGGTACTGTGCCTCTGTTTTGTTACCACTGTAAGTCGGATTATAGACGGGGGGGGGGAGTGGTTATTGATTGGACTCTGCCTCCCGGCACAGCATGTGTCCAATTTGTAGAAGTTAGAGATGACATGTTGTTTAAGTTTCCTAGGTATATTGACAATAAGGGTCAGCAGTTTGAAGAACAGAAGTGCTTCTCATCCAATCGCTTAAAATACAGAAATCTCCAAAATGACTATTCAAAAATGAATGACAAAATGAATATTCTAGAGGGGCTACAGGGTGGTGTAGTGGTTAGCACTCTTGCCTCACAGCAAGAGGGTCGTCGGTTTGATTCTGGCCTGCGGCTCTTCTGTGTGGAGTTTGCATGTTCTCCTTGTGTCACCGGGTACTCCGGCTTCCTCTCACAGTCCAAAAACATGCACTTAGGTTTAATTGGTGACTCTAAATTGCCTGTAGGAGTGAATGAGAGCGTGATTATCTGTTTCTATGTGTTAGCCCTGTGATAGTCTGGCGTCCGGTCCAGGATGTACCCCGCCTCTTGTCCAATGTCAGCTGGGATCAGCTCCAGCTCCCGCAACCCGAGTGTGGATATGTGGTTAAGGAGAATGTATGAATTAATGTATTCTGGAGGGTTTTTTGATCATTTTTATCCATTCTCGATATGAATAACATTGCAAATTGTGGCAATATTATATCGATTCATGGCTGCCAAGTATCAATATTTAGTGTTCCAACGGCCGTCAAAAACATTCAGAGCAGTGAAACTAAAAGTTGAGGAAAGTTTGATTAAATGCTGCAGTTGTTGTCGTCCATACATGTTTGATATCAGTTCAGTTCAGTTTGACTGAATACTTTGTTGGTCAGTCTGTGGGTTTGACTCTCATTGTGGAGAAATAAAAAGACTGAAGTGAGATGAATAGACTGAGAATATTCTCTTATTGGACAAAACAATTCTTGATTGAATTTAATTTTGTGGAGACAAAATGCAGTTAAACAGTTAAATCGCAATAATATCGTATCGTGACTCAAGTATCAGGATAAAATCATATCATTAGGCTGATGTACACTAAAGTTTCCAGATTCTGCAGGATTCCCTGCATTTAGCAAAAGGAGCTGTGTTGTATTGGATGTGTCATTTAAGGTACCAGTGAGCCGTTAAATCCTAAATAAACAATCCAGGAAGTCCAGTTAGAATAACAGAATAAGGTGTTTAAGGGACGGCAATGGTTTGTTATACTCTGACAGGATGTTACGTCTCCAGTAGTTGCCAGATGACTTAGTGTTGCAGCCATAATTGAGCAACATTCCAGTCATTTGACAAAAAGTATTGAATATTGTCAGATATGGTATGAATTTAAGTTGCCAGAAGACACCTCATGATTCTGTAGGTCATGACATACATCCAATGTAAACTTTTCATGCCATTGCAAAAAGTACTGTTGCATGTAGAGTTTCTGTCACAAGTCAATTATTATTTGTTTTATTGTAATAACCACAATCTCAGACGCTTTTGTCTAAAGTTATGTGCATTTGAGAGTTAATACAACACAAGCAAAGATGAAGTCAAGAAACAACACAAGAGTAAGTGCCATGGGTTCAGTTTGAGTCCATTAGTGCTTTTAGGTCACGCAAGCAGATGGTGCAAACAGTTTGTTTTATTTAATTTATTTATCGTTCTCATCTGTGTAGATCAAGTGTAGGTGTTTAGTAAAGAGCTGGGTCTTCACTTCTTTATCCTGATTCTTGAGTCACAATACGATATTTTTGCGGTTTTAAGCATTTTGCAATATGGTGAGTATTGTGATACAATATATTGCAATTTAACTGTTTAACTGCATTTTGTGTCCATAAAATTAAATTCAATCAGGAATTGTTTCCCGACACGATATCCTGACGCACTTGGTACATTAGATTCCTTAGGTCTTCTAGTTTCATAAGATACCAGTGTCTCCAGTACATTTCTACAAGTGAGCCAACTACGGCCTCCAACAAAAAAACAGCAAAAATACTGACGGCCTTCAGAACGCTAAATATCGATACTTGGCGGCCATGAAGAGATATAATATTGCCACGCAAAATATTGCGATACTCTGATGTATCGATTTTTGGCCCCACCTCCAGTAACCAATGCTATATTGGCCATGAGAAGATATTGTGGATTTGTGTAGGTTGTTTATGATCCCAGGGTGGAGTTCCTGCTGACACATTGGGCAGATGTGGGGAAACTCCCCTCAGATATGCTTTAGCACTCCTACGTTTGGGAATCCTTCTGCAAATATTTCAGCAGATCAAACATGTAACTTCTCACTCATCTCCCGCTAAACGCTGCGCTTTTCTCTCCTCACATTGATGGATTGCCTTTTCTTTTGACAAAGTGAGGGTGAAAGGTGAGGCATTAAAGGCTGTCAGAAAGCTACTTGTCACAAAGCTAAGTTGGAGTTTAGGAATTAAAGATATGTAAGGTAATGTGTTGAGAAGAGGGAGGAGTGGAGGCACCGTGCTGTTGGTGGTCCAGATCTGTGTAAATATTGTAAGTGTGGGGACACTGTGAGTCAAAACACGCCACAGATTCAAGAGTGCAAAACCCCTCCGAAATGTAACTCCCCTGACAGATGTGGGGCTGGACAGAGCACTGGTTGTATTTCTTAAAACTTGTTATATCCTCCCTGTTCCAATTATCTCACACCTATTCTCACCACACGCAGTCATTCAAAGCATTGAGGAAAATCCCGACAGAGTAATGACGGGAAAGTTCTTTGTTCTGGCCTCTTAGTGGAATATGTAAGTGCTGACAGACAAGACTATTTAAGAACAGGAGCTCCTGAAATCAAACAGGACACACTCAGTGCTTAATTCTGTGGCAACATAGCTGAGAGCTTGCCCTGACTCATCACTCTTTCAGAGCTCGCTGGCACACCTTGCCGTGGGAATGACACTTCTCAACCCATCTCTGTTTGAACAAGTTGATTCCACTTTCTCTGTGCACTGCACCGGGCATTCAGCAGCTCTCCCATTTATAATGGAGTGCTGGTTGAATGCACAGGCTCAAACAAAAAAAAAAGGGTTAATAAGTGTTGAATACAAGTCCTAAGTGTGCACACGAATGTGCCTACCGTCCGTTTGAAGTCTGAATTAATCCTTTTTTTTTTGAGTGATGATCCATCAGGTTCACATAGAGGTGTGGACAGATCTGCATCAATACAACTCAATGAATTTCCCAATCGACCCCACATGAATATTTGGGTGGTATGCTGCTCACGATTATCTCAGCACTGTCAACACAGATTTAGATTGGAACAATTCATTTTAATTCGGCTTCTTTATGGTCAAAATTTTCCTGGAATACATGATTACACTGTTTAAAAAAATCTGTTTAATTAACGATTAAATACCGGCAGCTGCACCGTAAAAAAAAATACAGTGAGTGTGTTTTCTACTGTAAATTTGAATGTAAATATCAGCAAAGACTTTAATTTAGACTGAAAAGTCCCTTTATTTTTAGGGTAATTGTGTCCTTGTGACAATATGGTATTTCTCCATTAATTTTACAAGAAGATTTTATATTTTTACACTAAAACTGTGTGTTTTCTACAGTTTTTCAAAAGTTTTGTACTATTTACTTGTTTTACAGTAATTAAAAGTGTCCTTACTACGGTTGTATTGAATTTTTAATTTTACGCCCTATTTCTCATGCAGTTTGTCAGTGTTTTAGTCATTTATACAAACGTTTTTTTACAGCGTACTCAGATAATGTTATATTACTTTAAATTATTTGGTTGCTTATGAAGTTTTCAAAAAGTTTGTGGAGGCATTTGGCAGTCCTCCCCCAGGAAAACATGCAATTTCATTTTCAACTATTGATGTTGACAAAAAAAATGTAGAGGAGTGAATGTAGAGGCTAGAGGAGATAACAGCAAATTTTAGGCAAGCATTGTAGTATCAAGCCATTTTAATTAGGAATTAGTTTAACTTCATCACATATATTCATGGCATCAGGCATACAACAGTGGTAGAAGAAGTATTTAGATACCTAAGTACTAACTGTGAAATTACTCCACTACAACTAAAAGTCCTGCATTCAAAACTTACTGAAGAAAAAGTACAAATATCAACATCAAAATTTACTTAAAGTATCAAAAGTAAAAGTACTCATTATGACCCCACTCAGATTGTTTTATTTATTCCAAATATACTATTAGATAATTTGTATTGATGCATTTATGTAATAACAATTTAAACTGGGTTATATAGCCTACTGTTTTGAGGTTTAATTTATAAATGTGTAATCATATTCAATTTATGGTGTTTTTTATAATGTTGAATCTGAAAAGTAACTAAAGCTGTCAGCTAAATATAGTGGAGTAAAAAGTACAATATTTGCCCTTAAAATGTAGTGAAATAGAAGAAAAAAGTTACATACGTGGAAATACTCAAGTAAAGTACAAATACATCAAAATTGTACCGAAGTACAGTACTTGAGTAAATGTACATAGTTACTTTCCACCACTGGCACACAGCTGATGTTGCAGGTGTCTCTCCCAGTGCTACCAGTCTAATAGGAATTCAGTCACGCATCAGTGTCCACAGCTCACTTTAGAGCACTCCCTATTCGTGTCAGAAAACAAAGGCTGGCGGCGTCCCCGCAATACAACAGCCACTGGAGAAACCGGACAACACCTCTAAAGCAAACAAGCTCACCCGCTCTTTATACCAGCAGCATAATGCTCAGCCTTTGTCCCGTCCAATCCTCCACCCTGGTCCTCCTGCTCCACAACAGGTGCCACTTGAAGTTGCTTTTCTCATTCATTGTTTCTTCAATTCCAAAAGCCCATCTCTTTTTATATTTGCCCTCCTGAGATTACTTTGTAGGTGACTTTCCCTCTAAATGTATTCACCAAACCTGCAGCCTTTTATTTTTTGTTGTAAGGCAATGAAAGCATTGCCTTAGTAAGTGTGCTTTTGTGTGTGTGTGTGTGTGTGTGTGTGTGTGTGTGTGTGTGTGTGTGTGTGTGCGTGCGTGTGTGCGTGTGTGTGCTACTACTTTTATGAAAGGAGACATGTTCTTCCTGTGAGAAATGACACTGCTCTGTCTCTGAGCTAACCCTGTTTTGCAGACAATGATGTGGCTGAGGCAAATATCCTATTACATGTGGTTAAATTGTTTTTTATATTTTTATTTGAGCATGAAAGTTTATTTCTGACCTTGGAAATAGAACCAACCATCAAACTGTTAACTCGAGACCCACTTACTAAAGCATCACAACTGATCAAACTTGAAGCGGTGCAAGGTTCTGGAAGAAAGTATACATGGACCTTGAGCTGTCTTAGTGTGTGTGTGTGTGTGTGTGTGTACTGTTACAGTTCAAAAACTATCAGAGGCTATATTAAAGAGGATCAAATGACTATGTGTAGCATGAAAAGGCTTGCTCGCAGTGATAAACTCATCGAATTATCACCCATCTCTGTGGTTTGCCTGAGCTCGACAAAGCCTTTTAATGTCTTGGTTTTCCGGCCCACAACTTTATTGTTTAGTTCACTCTTGTTTAGTACACTCATTAGATCTGCACCAGCAGGCAGCTGTTGTTAAAAAAAAGCTGTAAAAACCCACTGTGCTACGAGCTCAGCAACAAATGGCAGATAAGCAGTGCAGCATTTAGCAGCTAAGGAGGCAGATATTTCCTCTGTGGAGACCAAAGGGAGAGTGAACATTAGATTTATATTAGCCAGGTGATCACATGAATACTAAGGTTTCTCAAATGATTGCAGCCATCGTAACTTTTCAGGTTGTAAAATCCTGCCTATATCATAAATATAGATCACAGTTCTGTGTTTTAGTATCCTATTATCCTTTAGTGTCATCATGTATTATTTAAACTGGATTTATACAATTCACGGTATGCACACAGCAATGCAACCCATTGTGTTTTATGTAATGCAGTGCCAAATTAGGTGTAAATGCTACCATCATATACACTGATCTAGGTATAGTTTTGTTTTCAACATTCAATTCTTTGAATGGGCATGGTTGTTGGTGCCAGACGGGCTGGTATGAGGGCCATAATTCATTTTTCCCTCTCAAAATACACAAAAAATACTTCTCACATCCACAAAAAATACCTTTTCACATTCAAAATTTTACCTCTCACATTCACAATTTTACTTCTCACATTCAAAATTTTACCTCTCACATTCACAATTTTACCTCTCACATTCAGTTTTACCTCTCACATTCACAGTTTTACCTCACATACACAAATAAATAGGTATTTTCTGTGTATGTGAGAGGTAAAATTGTGAAGTCTGAGTATTTTACAAACTACTGATCAAACAACCATGTCTAGAAAAGTCCAAACAAAGGTCAGTTCTTATTATAAACCATGTTCAGCTTACAGGGTCAGTGTTTCCTTGCGCAGCTGCTTCTCCTTAATCTTTTGATGCTCATCCATCGATGATGAAAAATAACAACATTGAGAGATGTTTATATTTAATTTGTTGTATTTGTATGGGGGAAATAAGCTGGTTGGAGAAAAAAATAAATGCCTGAGGTAATATGGGGGTGTTTTTATCCTTCTTACCCATCACTTGACCCTTTGTTGCCCCTTATGAGCTTGGGGTCATAGGTTATATAATGTGTCGGGGCATCATCGAACCTTCATTAGATCTTTGTAACGGTCCTGTTGTATTATCTGGGTGCAGGCCGCAAAATGATTCTTTCTAGGAAGTTATTTCTTTATAGACTTTCAGAGGCTGTCAGTCATATGTAATGTATTTCATATTGTTGGAAAGAAACAGTTAAGCTTTTAAATTTTGAGCCAACTTCAGTCATCATTATATCGACTTATCGTTCAATATATAAAAATGGACACAATGGTTTTTTTCGGGAGGCAATATATTGACTTTTTGAGTTTTTGTGCTTTTTTTGTGTTGTGTTTAAAGTAATGCTGCAAATGTTTGACAGGCAGTTCGAATTACCAAAAGTAACAACTATATTTCTCAAGCAGCCATTACTTCTGTTTATATGTTAATTGAATAATAAAATAATATAATACATGATGATTATCTCATTGCGATGTTTTGTTAACAAAGCCTGAAAGTCTATTTTATTTGTTTTGGTTGTAGGTAATTTATTTATGTTTTATTTATCTCGGATGTTTTAATATTTCTTTTCCACATTTCAATTCCAATGTTTAATATTCTCGAGATTAAAAAGTTAATTGCTTTGGAAAAGGATGTACTTTTTATGCTCTAATATCATAATAAAACTAAAACGACAACGATACTATCATTTATTGTGATAGTTTCTGTGAAAATATATCATCCTAAAAAATGTGTTACGGTGACAGGCCTAATATTGATACTATCATCTTTAAGATACACCTTTATTTGAAAAATCCTACTTTATATTCATTCTTTTATTTAAAAAAACAAAAGGTTGTAGTTCATTTACATGTCTAGATGTTTGGTAAGTTGATATAACTGTAAAATAAATTAATTGTAGCAGGCTTTGTGATATCAGCAAGCATAGTATCGATGTCCAAAGACTCGGTTTAATATCATATCGCAATGAAATTTGTGATATACTGTCACACTCCTTCCCAACAGGACGCCTTTGGTACGAGCACCAGTCCTGATAGTTTGAAAGAGTCCCTGCCACCTGCTGGTTTTGGCCACATTTCATAAGGGGACAATTTGATTGATTTGTTACACATCACAACAGGCTCAAATAGTATGGTTGCAATGAATGTTGACTTACTCTAGTTCAGTCATTTTTCTGATACAGTCCCTTCTTCGCAAAACCAAGAGGTTGCTTGTCAGGAAAGCATAAACATGAGAAATGTTAAGCCGTTTGAATAACTGATCGATAGAATTGTTTTCCTGTCGGGGACAGTGTTCATGAAGCCATTAGGGAACTTAGTGCGCAAGATGCTTTGAAAAATATCTGACATGCCATGCACGAGACAGACAACAGAAAAGTCCAGCTGGAACACATCTGGTGTAGACATGGTGTTAGACGCATTTCTGACTTTCAAAACCATCTGACTTTGGTGAAGTAGTAGTATCAAATAAGACTGTCAGACACCGGTGCATGCCAAAATCCCTGCAAATAGTTCAGTCATTGAGATAGAAGGTCAGTTAGAAAGGTGTCTGATTGACTTGCTGTCTTTGCCCACCCATTTTTGATAACCTGCCCAGAAAATATTCTCTCATTCTGTTTGAGTTACTCATTGAGCAGTGAGCCTGTTGTTTTTTCCCCTGGTGAGATTCAACTCTTGTCTCTATTAAAACCAGAAACTCTCCACAACCGTTTTGGTCTATGCCCTGTTAGAACAACTGGCTGTAGTGATGTCTCATTCCCGAATAATTCGTTTGAAAGAGCGAAGCTCACTGAATCACTACTGAAAAGTTTTGTTCTTTTCTCAACTTGAGATGAACTCCCGTCCCGTCTAGTGTCTCTATTTCGAGTTGCTCAAGTCTGCCCCTCCCTCCAAACTTCTTTCTTCTTTTTTTGGGTTTTTTTTATCGGCAGTTGGCAGCCAGTGAAACAGGTGGACTACTGCCACCTTCTGCTCTGGAGCTCCCTCTCACCCTCTCCAGGGAACCGCCATTCCCTGTAGGCATCGCAGTCAGTGTTGCAGTTTGTGTACTGAACGTACTAGTACAGTGAATGGGAGCCCTGAGAGTGTTATATTTGAATAACTATAAGAAGGCCGATAGCTCAGACAGCAATTGTGTTTTGCTCCACTGCTTCTACATTTCATTGCCTGTGGGAGCACAGGCAGTTTGTGTTCTCACAGAAGTAAGATGTGACTACAATCATGTTTAGGCTTTGGAGCTCATAGATACGCGCCTGTAAGAACAGCACACACACACACGCACATTTTGTATCACAATCATGAAACGAGCCTTGAACAGCTGTTGGCCTGTCTATGTCATTGGTAACTGGCCAATGGAACTCGGTTGTGTGTAAGTCCAACTTCTGTAGACGATGAAATGTGAATTATTACAGAAATCAGGGCTCATTCTGACTGGGATCCTGCGAGAGCTGTGTCAGTCCGAGTCCAGCTCTGCATAACTTTACCTGTGATCTGAATAAAAAGCCTGCATTGAGACCAGTCTTTTTTTCTCTGGTTTGTTTTTATCTTTGGGCCTCCAATCAATGAACCTGTGAGACCTTTACAAGAGAGTCACCGTTGCTCAAGCTCCCCCCTTCCCTCTCTTATGTATGGATGTAGGAAGTACTGCCAACTATTATATTTAATAATTAAGTGTTGTTAGCAGCTTTCAGTTTGCAAACTGTAGCTTTCTCCAACCTAATTCTCAGCTCTTTGGCTTATTCACCAACGGCCGTTCTCAGTTCACTTTGCGATCAGAACTGAACGATCGGCCGTGTTTCAGTTCAGTGAGTACTGATACGCAGTCCTAGCACTGAATGATTCTGTGAACAAATCTTTTGTACTTATCTTTTTAATGAGCTGATTCTAGTGATTCAGTACACTGAAATGAACTGCCCTTCCCACCACTAACGGGCTGGATGATACTGAGTCACCTGTTAACCCTGAGAAGGAGTAGCAGAGCCACATTGATCATCTAATATGTAGATGTCTCCTCTGCACTCTTTCAGTACACTGAGGGGATAAATCAGGAGGCATACCAGGATTTTGTGATGTCCATAGGTCTCAGACTAGAATTTGTCCAGTCACATTTGAGTCCCTGATAATAAGGGACTGTGTATAAAAATGGCTGGAAGGTTTAATATGTTTTTGTTCAACCCCTTTAATGGATTTGAATGGATCCGTTGCCTTTGCTACAATTGAATCCCAGTTGTTTCCTTTCAGATCCCTTAAGGTGTACAGAGCCAAACTACCTAACTGTTAGTGGTGTGAATCAGCAGAGGCCCCAAGATATGATTTTATCCCCATACTTGAGTCACGATACGATATTACTGCGATTTTAATAATTTTGCAACATGGTGAGTATTGCGATACAATATATTGCGATTTAACTGTTTAACTGCATTTTGTCCACAAAATTTAATTAAATCAAGAATAGTTTTGTCAACTAAGTGAAAATTCTCAGTTCTGAATTGGGAGGCAGCCTTGTATGTAAAGAGGAGACTTGTCTGAACCCAGAGAGCCTATTGTCATTGAGATAGCATGACGTCAGAGGTCACATGACCACTTTGAAAATCACCATTAAACATCAAAAAATAGCCTAACTTGGCAGCGCTATAGATTCCTCTTCTAGTTTCATATGATACCAAAATCTACCATATCTCCAGTATATTCCTAAAAGTGAACCCATGACTGCGAAAAAATGGTGAAAATACTGACGGCCGTTTCCATGAAGATAATAAAAAGATGGCCTTTGCAATGCATTGAGCAAATACTTGAAAATCAGCTTAGATGCATCAAAATGATCAAAAGATACTTTGTTTAAGCTAAAAGTCAAATATCAGCATCATTTTGTATTATAAGGGCAGTAAATGTTATTATAATATAAAGGTGCTTATGATGCTGATATGTATCCTAACATGAACTTCCAAGAATTTTTCATACTGGTTTTGTGTTATGCTATTTTTTTCTTTCTCTCTTTGTTTTTACAGGCATTGTTTGCTCATGTGCTATAAGGCAGAATGGAGAGATGAAAGGCAGCAAAGTAAAGAAAACATGTCAGTAGCTGCTGTGCTGATCCCTGTGTGCCAGAAAAAACCTCATACATCAGTCAGTCATGTAGGTGGTAGAGGTGCAGCAGCAAATAATTTACCCGAGCTAAAGCCATAGGATCATGAGAGTGCAAACACGATTATTGACAGAAATACAAAAGGAGGTTTAAGGTAGTCTCATCCCAGCTGTGTGAAACTGCAGCCAAACAGCCTTGTGCAAAGAGGGTGGGCAGGTGACAGTGTTGGAGAACACGAGGACCCACCCCCCACAGCCAATTTGTATGCAGTTTCCTTTATTCTTGCTTCTTGTGGTTTCCAATCATGACCCAGTTTTGGGGGGACAAAGACCCCTGCACCCCTGTTGTGCTTATAATAGTCTCTAATTAATAGGGCAGCCTGTATTTTTGCGTGTGCATCTGTGTATACTGATCACGGGGCAACCTAATAATCCTTCTTCTGTCATACAAAGGTGTTGCAGACATGCTGTCTTTGCCTTTACCCACTTCTGCTTGAATCTTTAAACCTTATTGCCCTTGACACGCTGTCCTGCAGAGAATTAGCTCGTCCCATTTGTCTTACTCGTTGTGGACAGCGAGGGGCGCTGTTTCCCTACTTTGCCTGCAGAGACAGCCTGTGATTAAGCTGTGAATAGTGCTCTTCTAGCCTCCAAAGGGCTCACCATTAGGCTTTGTTGTAAGGTTTAACTGTGATGTCTATTGTGTCAGCAGCAATAAAGAGACATCTGTTTCTTAAGCTAATTCTGCTCATTTGCCATCCCAACAAAGCTCTAAAGTGAGTGGCTTACCCCGAGACGGCCAGACACCGCCATCGTTCAGTTCATCGTGTCACTTTTGTTTTAAACAATCTGCTCCAACAGATTTACTGTTACTGAAATTAAGAGCATGGAAGAATGTTGAAACGAGTTAATGAGACGGCCAAATTATAACGATACCAACAGAGCGTGGCTGAGCCTAATCCAAGGTTGTAATAGTTTTGGATTTTTAATTCGTTTTTTTATTTTGTTGTGAATTTTTGTTTTCAAATTCAGTCAGTTTTAATTCGTTTTTAGAGTGAGTTTGCTATTTTTTTTATTTTTTTGAAAATGCTTAGTTGTTGTTTTGTAATGGGGTATTTGTTGGGTGCAAGATTCAAAAAGGTCACAATAAATAATTTCCTTTTATTATCCATCTCAGCCCCAATAAGGTGATTAACTCTCGCAGCTCCGGCTGTTTTGAATGTTGGTTGGAGTGAAGTGCTGAACTTTCTGAAGGTGATCGACTCACATAGTGGTGTAACATCCAGTCTCAATAAACACATTCACCAATGTGTTCCTGCAGGTTCACTAACCAGCAGCTCAATAAAGAGATTTCAACCAAATAGATATCAACCAAAGAGGTTTATGAATGAAAAAAGGACATTTTCACTATAATTGTAGTTAGTTTTGTAACCACATACAGTTTCAGTTAGTTATTGTTTTTTAAACTTTATTTTTATTTCAGTTAATGAAAATGTTTTTTCCAGTCTAGTTTTCATATTTTGTGTTTTGCTGTTGGTGCTGCTGCCACAAGCCATGACAGAGGTCAAATCACCAGTGTCTCACTAAGACTCATAAGTTGTGATTGCTTAGCTGTGATTTTCAGTGTTTGGCCTTCATGCCTATATGGTCATGATGGAGGCTGTAGCTTTTGGTGCTACTGGATTGGTTGATTTGTCCATCATCAGTGGTTGAAATTGTGTGCAAAAAACCCTTAAAACCTTTTTAAACCCTAAATAAATCAAGACATATATGAATGAATACATGCTGTAAGAAGTGTGTATGAATAAAAGAGGGGGATTAATCAGTGATCATTTTTCCTGTAATTTATAAGATAAGGCTTTATTTATCCTGCAGTGGGGAATGTAGTTGTCACAGCAGCTCAAGGTACAGATATATTGATATAAAAACAAGAATAAAAAGACATATTCATACATAACAAAAACTTTTGAGTATTTTCCTTTCTCCCCTGATGTGACAGACAGTTATTGTTACTACCGATAGATAGTTGATGGTGATATTTCACAAGGAAATCTGTGCCACAATAGCCTGCTTATTATCACTGTGGGTTATAGTGTCACTGTGTACTGCATTTCTGGGTGTGGTTTGTCAGACTGGTGTTGCCCTACCACAGCAGAGACCTGGATACCAGACTCAAAGATGAGGCCTGTTCAGTCCAATGAGGATTGTTCCCTGCATATGCCAAAAGTTTTCCAGCTTCCAGGTTTCACTTTTTGCCCATGAGTTCCCACTCTGCATATAGACTTTACATTATGATGACTTCGCAAATTTTTAAATCGATCACAGTTCAAGTTGTCCTGTCGATAGTTTTACAGATGTCTCTTTTACTATTGTGGTCTATGCGGAAATGCTTCCCGGACTGAAGTGGGAATTTTTGTGTGAAAATTAGCTGCAAGGTGTGATGGCACTGTATCCAGTTCTTCAATACTTCCATTAGAGGTGTGGATCAGCCAATATATTTAACTGTTTAAATGCATTTTGTGTCCACAAAATTAAATTCAATCAAGAATTATTTTGTCAAATAAGAGAAATTCTCAGTCTATTCATCTCACTTCAGTCTTTTTTTTTCTCCATAATGAGAGTCAAACCCACAGACTGACAGAACTGAACTGATATCAAACATGTTTGGACGACAACAACTGCAATGATACTAGTATCTCTAGTATATGAGCCCTCTACAGTCTCCATTAAAAAAATGGTGAAAATAGTGACGGCCCGCCAGCTGTCGGAGCGCTAAATATTGTGGCCATGAATCGATATAATATCGCCACACAAAATATCGTAATACTATGCTGTATCGATTTTTTCCCAACCTCTAACTTCCATGGTGACTGGCTTGCTGTGGGCATAACATCTGAGAGCCTTACTGCAATATAGGCCATCATAATTTTTTATTTTGAAATGTAACCTGCCACCCGGATTTTGTGTTTTACTCCACATAAGTACATCTCCACCATACTTATAAAGTGTGTTTTGTTTTGATGAACTTACTGCTTGAGACTGTTCAGAAATTGATAAGTAATGTCTCTAAGGGTGTCAACCCCTGAAGTGTACAATCCAAACAGGGATTCCCCAAAACAAACAGGCATGTCATTGGAACAAAAACATCCCCGCACACTCTCACCTAATGAGCACACACACTTACAGCACAAACAGCAGCGAGACAAAAACACGCACAAGAGACGAGTAAGCTGCAGAGCAAACAAGGGAGTGGAGCTCCTCCGGCAGCGGGCCTGTGGGTGTCAGGCAGAGCTCTACCTCTCACCTTTTGAATTGTGTTTGCACACACATGTGTTTGCTTGCCTGTCTGTGTGTGTATGTTTGCACACAGGTATGAATAAAGGTGTAATGTTTGCTCTCTTAGTCTGCTTGACAGGTGTCTCTCAGCTAAAGCCCTGATCCAGTTTGGGCCTTTCAGCAGCAGTGAGTGCTAATGGAAAAATAAGCTTTGTAAGAAGAGGAAATCTGAGAGAAGTCATTAATTTGCAGTCAGGCCTTTGTGCTCGCTGACTTTGAGAAATGGACCTTCATGGGTGACTGTCCTAATAATTTTCCATCCACCCAGTTAATACTTCATATAAATGTAACAAAGGTTATATCATGAAAACAAAACACTAATTTGCCTACTTGGTCTCAGTGGAGTTCTGCCTTCTGCCTCTAGTAGTGCTGTCTGCTCTGCTACAGAACATCAACAAGTCCTCCAAATGAAATGAGAACATGGGTTGTTTTCGAGAAATAAATCTGTGTTATGACCAGAGGTGAGGGAAAAAATTGATACAGCATAGTATAGTGATATTTTGCGTGGCAATATTATACTGATTCATGGAATCTTCATAGGAATATACTGGAGATACTGGTATCATATAAAACTAGAAGATCTAAGGAATCTGTAAGCACAATGTGCATCAGGATCAATGTTAATAAACAATTTATTAGGCAACAGATTCTCTAGCTTGTCAAAGCCGCAGGTTAGCTTATCGAGCCCATCTGAAATCATGTGACCGTGTTGTAGTTCTCCATAGCATAAAGTTAGCTAACTTTTGTCGGCTACATTAATTAGATTAGATTAGATTAGATTTGACTTTATTAATCCCACAGCGGGGAAATTTCTTTGTTACAGCCGCAGAAAATCACACAATTTTAAGATAAGATAAAAAACAATCTAAGAAAAGACATTTAACAATATTCAAAATATACATAATGCTTCAAACACAATAAAAGTGGTGTTAATTTGTGAAGATTATTAGCATCAGAAACATGTTAATGCCATGATCCAAACTCCAATGCAAAAACCCCACAGGCTAATTCTCAATAGAACCCATGGTGATTCCAATTTCTGGGTTGGCCTACAAAAATACATCATTTCGTTTGCTCTCTATACCAGAGATGTTTTAATGTAGTTATAAATGGTAAATGGAGTGCACTTATATAGGGCTTTTATCCAAAGAGCTTTACACTACACACTATGCTCATTCACCCGTTCACACACACATTCATACTGGTGGCAGAGGCTACCAGGGCACACTGGTGCCACCTGCCACCATTGGGAATTCATTCACTCACCGATGAACGCAGCATCGGGAGCAATTTGGGGTTCAGTATTAGTAGTAAATTAGTAGTTAAGGAGCCTTTACATAGTTTGCCCACCAGATAGCACAGAGTAAAAATACAACTAGAGGTGTTTTAAAGAAAATGTTTGTTACGCGTTTAACTTTCCCTTTTTAGTCCCACAATGTGGAAATTCTAACTGTTCATTTATCCCATCCTTTTTTACACACCAGTGAACACAACATGCTTAGGAGCAGTGGGCAGCACATTTCTGCGCCCAGGGAGCTGTATGGGGGGGTTATGTGCCTTACTCAAGGGCACTTCAGTCCTTGACCTGTCAGTCTTGGGATTCAATCTGGCAACCCAACGATTCCTAACCTCTAGGCCACGGACTACCATTGGCGAATTTTAGGTCCATAAGGATTTCCATAATTTTGGTGATTTTTTAAATTTCAGTCTGAAGTTAAAGAAACAGTTAAAGTAACCATTAAGAAACATCCTGAGATAAAGTTCTTGGAATGACTGACCAACTTAAATTGATACAAGAATGTTAATGAATGAAAAGAATGGAGGAGCTCTCAAGTTTGATTTTTTTCATACAGTTGAAGTGTTGTGATAGTATGGCAAAGGATTATGATTTTTCATAGGATTTTCTTTGGAATGTTTACACAACTCACAGATGTACATAACTGAAAGTGCACATAACCAAAATGTACTAAAAGTACCTTTTATGCTGAATTTTGATTTTTAATAGCTGTGTTGTTTTGGTGTTGTTATTAGTGGTAAAGAGTAACTAAGTACTTTTAGTGCTATGCTGCAAAATACACATTCTTTACTTCAGTATTACCATTCTGTGTTATGTTAACCTGCAACCCCACCACATCTATGAAAACATATACTATAAATTGTGTTAGTTACTTTCTAGATGAAGATGCTGAACCTGTAATAAAAGTCGAAAATAGAATACACTCTCTTAGAGTATAAAGTTAAAGTTAGCTCAATCTCAATCAGCTGTAACATCAAAAGGCTTTTAATGCATCACTGATAATAACCCCATATTATAACACAATTAATATTCTTTGACATTTGAAATTCTTTCCTGTTTTTACTCCAGTAATGGATCTGAATATATCTTTATGTCATTATCCGTTGAGTAGCACCTCAGGGAACCTTCTCTGTGTCCTCCTCCTCACTCACAGTGCAGGCTACATACTCCTGCTGCAGCAGACAGGCTGTCTTGTTAATTTCCTGATTGTGTAATTATATCAGGATGTTGTTTGTGTTATCAGAAATTCTCCTCGTCATAGTAAGGGCTGTGTGTGTTTATGTGAGATGAGTGCCAGTGATAGCAAACCTCGGCTCCGTGCTTTTGCTATCGAGGCCATCAGAGATAACGCCTCCTACACTCTGATTTCTTCACAAAAAACACCCTTTCATCCAGCTCCTTGTTTTAAATGATTGAGACATGTGGTGTCAGGAAAAGCTCAAAGTCGGAGCAGTTAAGATCTGATACATCCTCGCAGAAACCTCAGGAGAAGGTGTGTTCGCCGAGTGAGCGGATGTTTTTCAAAGGCATAAGAGGACATAGATTCCTATCCAGCCCACTAGCTGTAATTGTGCTTGTTTGGAGCTATTTCGGCGAGGAGTGGGGCCTGTAGGGAGAAGGCAGCGGAAGGGGAGGTGTCATCCTCTCACATCAGACATGTGGCACTGGGGCCAGGAGGAGAGGAGGTGCAAATGAGTTTAGGTCACAACGAAAAAGGACTGCAAGATGAATGTGATAAGTTGCCCACCCTTCCTGGTCCTGGCGATGATAATCACTCAGCTTGTTTTCCCTTCGTTGCCTCATGATAGAAGCCAAGGGCTACATGACAAGACTCCAAACAAACACTTGAGATGATAAAGGACAGACAGCCGGTTCACACAAGTGAGACTAGTCATGCTCCAAAAAGGTTTTACACTGCTGACACTGGAGCTTTTCCTGCACGACTCTACATTCTTTCTTCACAGCTAACACTCATATAATCCTGTTAAACTGCAGACTACAAGACTCCTGCCCATGTTGTGCCTGTGTACTTCTGATACTGGAATAAAAACAGAGTTATATTTGTAACTTAGTGTTCCGACGGCTCCCAAACAGGCTTGAATGACATAAACTGGGTATGACTGGAAAGCTGAGACTCTTGTGGATTCAATGATTCAGTTTTCTCCATGTTGGATGATGTTAGTCATCAGTAGTAGCCAGTTCATTGCAGTGAGGGCATTTCTTGAGTCTCGACCTCACTGTATAAAATGAGCTGCTGTGACCTCTAGGTTAATCACAGCCTCATGAAACTTTACAACCATAAACTAGAGACATAGAGCATTCAGAGGAGGTGCAGCTTTCCTAGGTTTATTGACAATAAGAGAGTCTCTCAGCAGATTGAGGAACAGAAGTGCTCGTCATCCAATCGCTGAAAAAACAGAAATCTTCAAAATGACTTTTTGAACCCAAATCACAGCATTCTATGTTGTTCCAAAGGGCTTGGCATATTGATGTGATATTCTGGAGGGGTTTTCTGTCCATTTTTACCCATTCTCAATATGATAAAAAAATTGCATCATTCAGCACTAAATGTGTGTAAAAAATGGTATCAAATTGCTGCAACAACTTATGGGACATAGTTGAACATGGAAATGGACTTCAGATTCCAATATATTAACATTATGACTATTATACACCTTAATAGGTTTCAATAATTAATTAAGTCATTTTTATTAGATATTTTTGACCAGAACAACTAGACACATGTGCTGAGCTGCATATCAAATTAATCTTCAGGATCACAATGACAAAAGATGTCACCACTTCAATGATCTCCCCCTAACATCAACTGCACACAACCCCCAATTCGCAAAAAAGACCTTGAACACTAACAGGTTAAAAGCAGACAATCTTACAATCATGTTTACTCTACAGGGCGTACAGATGTATGGAAGCAGTCTGGATACACAAACATGTTTACACACATTTGTTGACTTAAATGGTCCAAAATTCATAGCACAAAAACGTATGCCACATGGACCCTCTTGGACCCCTTGCACCCATCAGATGCAGAAAAAAAAATTGTGTGCTTGCAACTGGAGATTAGCAGTTACAGATGGGGGGAAAAAATCGATACAGCCTAGTATCGCAATATTTTGCCTCGCAGTATTATATCGCTTCATAGCCACCAAGTATCCATATTTAGCGTTCTGGCAGCTGTAGACTGGATTTACTAGTATCATATGAAACGAGAAGATCTAAGGAATCTATATATGTGTCAGGATATCGTGTCGGGAAGTTGTTGAAATATCGCTGCAAATTCTGCAGTTGTTGTCGTCCATACATGTTTGATATCAGTTCAGTTCAGTTTGACTGAATACTTTGTTGGTCAGTCTGTGGGTTTGACTCTCATTGTGGAGAAATAAAAAGACTGAAGTGAGATAAATAGACTGAGAATTTTCTCTTAATTGACGAAGCAATTCCTGATTGAATTTAATTTTGTGGACACAAAATGCAGTTAAACAGTTAAATCGCAATCACAATACTCACCATATCGCAAAATGCTTAAAATCGCAATAATATTGTATTGTGACTAAAATATCTGGATAAAATCGTATCGTGGGGCCTCTGCTGATTCACACCTCTAACATGGACCCTCTAGGACCCTTGCAGCCACCAGATGCAGAAAATTAAATTTGGGCTTGAGACTGGAGATTAGCATGATCCATTGAGAGGAAATGGAGGCAGCAGAAACATGTCCTGTGCCTTTGTAGGCTGTATTACTACAAAGCTTGGAGTGAACAAGCAGAGGTCACACAGAAGACGTCCTGCATTGTTAATATCATCATTTCCTCCAATTGTGGATCACTCCAGCTGGACTGATATTATACCTCTCATCTGACATCATTCAGGGTGTTTGGGTTCCCCCCATGTTTCAATAAGTGTGAGCAAGACTAAAGTTGAGTTCCACAGTGTGCAGTGTCCTCAGTCTTTTAAACACCCTCTCAGACCGATACAACCCAAGCTTACGTCCTCCTACGTGATGAACACAAGCTTGATTCTTGTTAGCATGTGTTTTGTCAATAGCTGCTGTCAGAATCCTTCCTGGACCTGTTTTGGAACACATTATTGAGTTTTCAATCCAACGTAATGGGATCAACCTTTAAATACCCTTCCAAACAGCTACACTAACAGGATGTCCGACCCGTTCTTCAGCCATCTCCCTGATCAACCTGGCCGCACTGCGTTAAGTAGACACCTGATTTGATGGTCAAGCTTTGTCAGATCGTCACAGCCTAAGCCCTGAGGGGATGAGCCACAAATCACCTGCTAAGACTCTTTGGAGTCAGAGCTGAGGATCCTAAATCCCCAAGTTTACCTTTCTTACCTGTTCCTAGTCCTCTTACTGTATGCCCACTTCTCAGGAGTCGGAGCTGTGTCCCGGAAAGGCAGACTGGTAATCCAACACCTGATGTAAGGACACCTGGTGTCCAGATTTACTGAGATTGCATTGCAAGGGCAAGGCCTGTTTCTTACACCTCAGTTGCTTAGACTATGAGTACAGGTTATTGTACAAAATGTAAGCAAATCAAGTCATTGTCGCGCTCTTTGAGATCTAATCTAAGGTCTAAGGACTGAAAGCTAGTTGTAGTTTTCTGGCGGTCACTGTAACAAAGATTGAAGCTTTTTAAACCTTTATGTATTTATACTACCCTGGCATGAATGTACAGTTTTCCCATTGTTGCTCTGACCTTTGTTTGAAGAAATAAGTGTCAACTGTAGGTCCTCTGGGTCCAAACTGAAGCCAAAAATGTGTATGTAGAGTGGACAGAGCAGTGAGGAAATCCAGTTTTTTACCACAGTGCCTGACTATGTAATGTAGTTGGTCTATTGGCCTACATTGTCCTTCCATGACAACAAGCTGCCCTTCATCTGAACTTGACTGCCAGGCCAAGGCTGCTGGAAACGTGTCACTGACATCTGAAGCTAAATATTTCAGTCTGTGTGTTGATGTGGCAGCGATTCGGAGGGGACTCCACATGCCACAGTCAGGACCACTCTTGCCTAAATGTAAAGTGGGTTTAGATATTATTATTGCTATTGTAAAAGACTTATGACCTATTCAGAATCAGAATCAGCTTTATCGACTGTCATGACAGAAAATCGTCTCAGACGTGGCTCACTTACAACAACATACAGTGCAAAATGCAAACTTGGACAATAGACATACAACATGTGTTCTTAACAACCAGACCAGAATAAAAATAACTTATGAAGTTAATTTACGCAGGATAAAAATTACAGTGTGTGTGTGTGTGTGTGTGTGTGTGTGTGTGTGTGTGTGTGTGTGTGTGTGTGTGTGTGTGTGTGTGTGTGTGTGTGTGTGTGTGTGGTGTGTGTGTGTGTGTGTGTGTGTGATCATCACCTTTTATTTAATATGGTTATGGCAGTGGGAATGAAGGCGTGTTTATAAGTGGTTTTCTTAGCTAGAGGCACTTTATAATGGCAGCCAGATGGAAGTAACTGAAAAAGGTTTGTGCAGGGGGTGAGTGGGATCTTTTGTAATGTGATTTGCTTTCCTGGGTGTGAAATACTGATGATGTAGTTTGAGTCTGGTCAGTTATTTTGCTTCCTTGGTTATGAAGATATGAAGACAGATTCAATGAGTGATTTGTACGTGACATTGTTCGGCGTCTGCTGTGTGAGAGCCGAGGAAACGGGTCAGACCAATCGTGATCTCGTTCTGTTTGATCCAATCATGAGCCTACCTCCATAGAGCGTGCAAAATGACGAACTTAGCTGTCTTATGCCTCTCACCCAACCTTTCTTTAGGTACTTAATCACCTTCAGGAGGATAGTTCCTCCTTTGGCTAACCTGCCCGTCAGCAGCGCGTGATCCCCTGTAAACCGTGCTTATCAGTCTAAATACTTGATCCGGACCAGGCCGGCAGCTAAAGACGAAGCTCTAAGGAGACAGCTCAGAGCATTGTGATTACAGACTTAATGGAGGACAAACATCTTAGCAGGATATATGTGTGACCGCTGTGACACTGTGAGTTCCACCTTTGCTTGACCCGGCTGGATCGTTGCTAAACTGGCTCTTCTCTAGGTGTTCTTTCTGGCAAAGACACACGTTTTTTTCTTCTCAGTGATATGGGAGTTGAAATGAGGTGATGCAGCTTGTTGTTGGTGTGATAATTACTTATTTATAACATGATGATGAAATAAGACTAAGAATTTATTTTAAGTTTCAGGTTCATGAGAGAACAGAGGGACTTTCACAACATGAGTCGACAAAGCTACAAGTGGATGAAGTATTCAATAACAGTATTTTGTGTGTACACTGCTTGGATAATAAAAAAAATAGGATTATAATTTATATATATTATACTTATATACTTTTTTTATTATACTTTTTTTAAAGATCTCCCATATGACTTGGTTTCTAGATCATATATATATATATATTTATTTATTTATTTATTTTATTTTTCTTCTGTTTTTAGCGGTTTTTATGCTTTTTATAATTGCATTAATAACTAAATGTATTATTATTATTATTATTATTATTATTATTACTTACAGGAGGTTTAGATTACCAGAAATGAGAAAAAGGTTTCCTGAAGCTCCATCATGTGACACCACAAACCAAATTCCAATATTTTCAAATTCCTTCATTTTATTCAGCTTGTGTCTGAGTATCTCAGCAAGTCAAACCAAACATATCCGAAGGTAAAAATACCACTAGTACTACAAAGAACATAGTACTGAAAAAATAAGATAAAAGAAATTATTTAATTCTCAAAAATAGAGCTAATTAAATTATTGTTCATCATCCAGATAATCCTTCATAAATATCGGTACTTTGACATTTTGATGCTCCACCTCACAGATTTGAATCCATCTCTGTTTAATGGAATACATTTCAGCCAGTAGAGGGTGTGAGTACTCCAAGAGGATATCCTCCTACTCCCAACTCTGTGTCCTTGCAATTCCACGCCTTCTTTTCCACGCCCCCTGAACCTAGTTGTAGCGTGTGTGTGCACTGATGTCATCCCACCCTCTGGAGAGAACAGCAGGAGTCACTGTCACTTTGTGCATCAGTCTGATTTTCTTTATTAGGATGTAGGAGAATGAGGATCAAAGTATACACATCTCGCCTCCTTGAAACCACAATAATCTGAGTTTATAGTGATTTATACAACTCCAACACTGTTTTGGGACCCTAGTATGCAGAAATACAATAGAGGGAAATGATTATTAATGTATGTAACATACTAGTCAGTGCTGTGTGTTCTTGTCTGGCACAATTTAATTAATATCCAAGTATTTCAAAGGGGGAAAAGAGTGTCAAAGTGCCACATTACTAATAAAAGACAGGCTCATTGCATTGTGTTTTGTAGGTCTACTGTTTGATTGTGTTCCTGTTTTGGTGCTGCTTTCTCTGGTACTAAAACAGCCCATATTCCAGGACATGGGTCAGTAGCTTTGCAGATGCAGTGACATCTATAACATGTTCAGTTGAGACACTTGACGGACACTGTTATGTTTTATGAAACATAAAAAAAAGCCTAACTTTATTTAAACAACTTCCCGACATGATATCCTGAAACACATGATGCCTATAGATTCCTAAGATCTTCTTGTTTCATGATACCAGCATCTCCAGTATATTCCTAAAAGTGAGCCAACTCAGGCCTCTGGAAAAAAACAAAGACGCCGAAAATAGCAGTACTTGGACAGGAATTATATATTATAATATAATATTGCCATGCAAAATATCGCAGTACTATGCTGTATCGATTTTGTGATACTTTGTCATCTGTGTAGATCAAGTGTGAAGGTGTTCAGTAAAGAGTTGGTCTTCAGTCTCTTCT